>NC_081407.1:129947176-130247176 GCF_030272615.1 Cryptomeria japonica | reverse complement strand
CTGAGTAGAGTGTCCAGCTTACCCTTATAACTGGTGGGTTGCAATCTGAAAAAGATCTGCTAAAACCAGGTTCAAGCTCTTAGTGAACGTTTCACTATCTTTTAGTGTGGCCTCTATCCTCTGGATTGTACCGGTGAGATGTTGCATTTGTTGTTTCCGGTGTCTTCTGACCTTCAACCAATGCCTCAGATATTTCCTTTCTTAAGGAGGCTAGGTAGTCTAGTTTAGGACTAAGTCTCCATTTCAAGTCTTTTGATTTGCCTTTTATTCTTTCCTTTTCTCTTTCAAGTTTCTGAATTTCTTCCTCAAAACTTGTTATCTTCTCTTCAAAAACTGATAATGGTTCAGATGAATTAATTAAATTGTTAGCCAACTTGTTTATTTCTTCCTATGCCTTACTGATCTTCTTATCAATATCAACTATCAAAATGTTTGTCTTTCATGAATCTCTGTACAACATTTTGAATTCCTTAAGTGTCTTACATATTGTTTGTAGAAGTGCGTCAAATTGTCTCATGCACTTCTTTATTTCCTCTTCAAAGAATTTGTGTTTTTCTTTCTCAATTTTCTCCTTCAATGCTTGCTCATTAATTTTTTACACTGTTGTTAGTAATATATTTAGACAATGTGTCTAATTGGTTCAAAGAATCTTTACCATCTATATTACACTCTGGGGCTATCTTTTTCAAAATTGGAATTACATTATCAATTGCTTTGTAAGCCTGTGCACTGCATTCAGTTATTTTCTTTATTGAATTTAATAATATCTCAATCATATTATTTGGTTTGGAAGAACCAACAATCTGAATTCCGCCGATGGGAGTAACTTCTTTGCTTGTAGAGACCTCTGGTAGGTTAGTTTGTGTCTGCATTTCTTTAAGAAAAGTTTTAGGTTTCTCAACAGTTGCCGGTGGCACTACCTTTGAATGAACCTGTTCCTATTCCCGTTTCTCTTTCAGTTTCTCTTTTGTGCTATCTGTTACCAGTACATCTGATTTTCCAGTTGATTCCTTATCAACCACAATAGTAACCTTCTGAGTATCAATGTTCATTGTGTATAGTACCTTAGAATTAGGATTTGTGTCCTCCTATGGTGTGACTATACTCTCTTTTGCTGGTCTATTTTTAGTATTAACTACAGGTGGAGTATGAAGAGGTGGTAGGGATAAGTTGTCTAAACTTATCCCATGTGTTGTTATGATTCCCAAAGATACTGAGAGGGGGGGGTCAATTAGTATCTTGCCGGTTAGATGATTTTCTAAACTTAAAACATTTAAAGCATATCAATACTGCATGCTAGTGAACTAGAAATAGTGCAATAAACAAAGATAATAACAACATGAAAATCACACTATAACATAGTTGTTTAATGAGGAAACCCAGTGTGGGAAAAATCTCAGTGGGATTTGTGACCCACAATATTCACTTATTAGCCAATAAGAGAATATTACTTACAATAGGGGCCTGCACATGCAGGAAGGCCAAGTGCCTAGAGCTCATTGCTCAAAAGGAATTCTCACTGACTTACAAAATGGATATCTTGTACTGCTTCAAGATAGCATCTACAATGCTAGATCCAGTACCAGTTTTACCTATGCTTCATACATATACCTTTAACCTATATTTCGCATATTAGGCCGGCATAATTTCACCTATATCATCACTGCCAATCTTACAAAATGTTCTACAATGATCTCATTTATATATGAGACATGTTACAACTTGCCATGTCGGCTTACAATCTTTTTACAATTTAAATACAAAATACATTATTGCAAAATTCCTGTCGGCCTTGATGCCGGTATCCTTCCTTGTCTATCGGTGTCCTGTCTATCTTTGTCCTGTCTGTCTTTAACGGTGTTGGTATCCTATCTTGCCAGTATCAATGACAAAACCTTTAATCATCTACAACTTCTTATTGGAGTGCTTTTGCCAACACGTGTGTGAATACACTCTTTTGGTCTAGTGATATGTTTTGTTTGAGATTGAAGTCGACTTGGAGCTACATGTTATACTTCTTGAAGCCAACTTGAAGGAAATATATAAGATCAAATTGTTGATTAGTTTTGGTGGTAATACAATTATCATGATCCATTTTGGTGTGATTGAACACAATTTCCCATGCGCACTTTTCTTATAGATAATTTGGTAGCTGACTGAGATAGAAATAGAGTATTCAGTGGAGTGAAGACAGTCAGAGATTCAGTGCTAAACCAAAACTCATTCTTGTATTGTCAAATGCTACTTGAGAGTTTATTTCATTATATTTCCTCATTACATAATCAAATTGTAAGTCAGTGACACTTCCCTTAAGATTTTAGCCTTTCGGGCAATTGTAATTGAGCAATGAGCTCTAAGAAGTGAGCTTGAATGCAAGTGCATTCCCATATATGTAGTATTTATGTATTCCTGGCCATAATATATGAATATTGTGGGTTCTAGCCCCACCATGGTTTTTTCCTTTCTGGGTTTCCATGTGAAAATTCTAGTGTTGTGGATTTGTGGATTATTTATTGCATGTTTATGTTCTTTTTTGTTATGCATTGTTAACTGGTGGATAAAGAATAAGTTTGTGGATTTGACTTCTGGTAGATCAGTGATTCACCTCCCCCTCTTAGTGATCCCTGATTTTAACAATTGGTTACAAATCCTAGTTCTTCTAAGCAAGCCTGACCACTTGAGGAAGATCTGGGATATTGATTCAATGGAGACAACATAATGTGGCACTTGAGGATCTTGATGCAACTAGAAGTGAGATCTTTACCTTGAAGAAGAACCCAAATGCTGCTAATGAATTTTTTAGTGAGATAAAGGATCAAGCAGGTGTCTGTAGAGAAAAGAGGAAGGAATTAATGGACAAGTGGAAGGAGAAAGAAGATCAGATCATGGAATTCCAAGACAAAGTTGATGTAGTTAACAAGCTTGAGAGAGAAAGTTTCTTTGAAGAATGAGATGCAATCCATTGTGATGAGGCTGACTAAGGAGATTGAGAACCGAAAAAAGAATGAAGAGAATCAACTTCTAAATATTTTTGTAAGTTATATCAATCAACCACATTTATAGATAAGTGAATGGCTTAGCAGGCCAATTGCTAAATATGGGAGTTGATGGAACAGACAGTAAACAAATTAGAGGGTCTCGACATAGTCAAATTAACTATATAGTTAACATTGTTTATAGATTTCATGAAAGATAAAAGTACACCATTTGATTTGAATGGAAGTTAAGGCCATTGAAGATGGTTCTAGTAGTTTGAATTCAATCAATACATCTTATCTTAAATCGAGCTAAGATGTTAGGGAAGAAAAAAAAAGTCAAATTACTATTCAAAAAGATGGAAAGAATAATAAAGATCTAGTTGAATAACATTAGAAAGCTAAGTCTAACTTATTCCCATCAAATCCATTAAAGTAATGAAAGTCTAGAGGGTGTTAGTCTTGTTGTCACCAAGATTGCACCCATGATGCTTAAGTTGAAAGCTCAACAATCTTGTGAAACATTGGATGATTTCCAGGCTTGTGATTTTCATATGATGGAAATCAACCTCCAGAGTAAGTTGGTTCTTTGATTAAACCTAATAGAAAATTAACTTTGATTGAGAAAAGGGGGAGAAAGCTTAATGGAAATGGAATTTTACTGCTAATAGAAGGTGATGCACCAATATGGATTAGACTACTTGTTCTCCTAAAAGGGTTATCAGCTTCAAAAGACTTGAGATTTGATTCACAAACTAAATAAGACCATAAAATTGACAAATGTTTCTTGTGAAGGTTTGAAATATTTTCAGTGTTGTTCAAAGAAAAATATGTTTTTACAACATTAAACTTATTAAAAATCAAATAACACAACACAAAACCTGAATTTTACTATGGAATTTCATTGTTGTACAAAGCATTAATTAGATAAAAATAAAGGATTTGAAATAAACCATAATATTTTCATTAAATCATCCACATGACAATGAACAAAACAAGAATTTATTGAGAAGAAATCAATAATCATTTTTGAATTTGAAATAATAATTGTTGCTACAATATTTCTTAGTTTGAAAGTATCATGAGCTACAATAATGTTCTATTGTGTATATGTAGAGAATAAAAAAGAACCAGCTTAGAAAAAGAAAGGAGAATAAGAATTATAGAGAAGAATTATTGAAATAGTTGAAGAAGTCTTTAAAGAGTTGAACAAGAAGTAGTTTTCTCCACCTTGATTGCATCTCCAATTTGTATGATTTTTTAGATTGGATTCAAATTTGAGAAGAAATCATGCAAAAAGGGCTTTGTAACTACTAGAAAGTGGATTTAAACTACAGGAAAGCCCCTTTCAACTGATGAGTCATCTATGTCGAGCATAAACTGAGCCATGAACTACTCTAAACTGCTTGAAACCTCCCTTTTCAATCTCAAACTACTTGATTGCATTGAAATTCCACCTCTTTTACTTCTAATTGATATGTGAACTTAGGTGCATGATGATTCAACTATTTTCAAGCTCCCCTTGAAACCAAAGGGTCGAATTTGAGCTAAGACCATGCATAAGGAGACCTAAAAATGCTTTAAATAGGGGGTTTATATGTTCAAACTCTATCCCAACTGAGGACTTATCCATAAGAAGGCTCAAATTGGAGTAGAAAAGTTGATACTATTTTGTTTTACTGCTCTATGACTGATTGATCTGTTATATTTATCTTTGATGGTGTTTTGAAGATGTTTTGAGATAATTCAAGCCTATAATAGTCTTCATTGAGTGTTTTGATGGAGAGTTCATCATCTTTCTTGTTATTATCTTCTTTCACTATTTATATGATCCAAGACTCCTTATTTCTGATGCATATAGTGATATAATGGCTCTGTCCATTTTCTTACTACTGCAACCTATGACTAAATTTTCCTTTTGTATGATCATGAGACCCTAGCATGAGGTATGTTCACTGTCATTGTAAAGGACGAAAAACTTATTATTTGGCATTGGCAAAAATTTATTCATTAGTGGTCTTGAAAACCATTATTTATCGCTAGGGTGTCATCTCACTATTGTAACTGATTTTTTCTACCCTTTTGATGCTTCTTTGAATCTACCTTCATTCTTGATTGTCCTTTTACAGTCTTATGATGACTAAGGATTGCTTTATAATTATTGTGATGACTTTCAGTGTATGTTGATGAATACTAAGAGGGGGGTGAATTAGTATACCAAATAATGCTATACTAAAAAACTTAAACAATCTAGTAGTAAACCGGTAAAACAGTTTAACAAACAAACCGGTTATCACACATGCAAACCAAATAGAAAACAACACATTCACCCATAAGAGAAATACCACCACAACATAAGATATTTGATGTGGAAAACCAAATGGGAAAAACCATGGTGAGATGAAACTCACAGGTCACTATCTGCATAATAGGAACCAGACCGGTTAAGGTCATACAATGTTATTTACCAGAATAGATCCTGTTAGGAATCTCAATCTCTATTAGAAGATAAGTCTGATTAAAGACTACCTTGCTAGAGGATTTCAGATTCACGGATGTGAACCACCTTGTTAGAGGATTTACAAAAGGCTTTGTGGGCCTACCGGGTTAAGGGCTTCAAACTTGTCGAAGATGTGAGTAGTCAACAAGTGAGTGATCTAGCATATAGCATAGATTGCTTGGTTAGATCCTTGATAGTTCTCTCTTTATGCATTCCAACATTACTTTAGTCTTCAAATCATTCACACTATGCCTTCTCTTGCAGATCTAAACTACTCTTTTCTGATCACACTGACAAAAACTCATCAGTTACCTTAAACCCTCATAACAACCTAAAACCCTAAACATGATGTCCTTATAAAGGAATCTGATTTCATGTTGGTCCAATAGGATTACAATACAATTACCTAGGTTCAGTACATCTAGACACATTTGGTAACATGACACAAAATCACCGCCAAAGTGTTAGCACTGCCAAACAATCGGTGGATGGTAACCCATCAAAAAATTCCAGTTGGTAACTCATCACAGAGTATTACCAGTTAATACAAAATATTGGTTTACGTAAAATGTTGGTTGTCGGTTTGAGAAAGTGAAGACTGGGAAACATGAGTTGTTTCACTTCATTCCATCATACCGCTTGGGGTCTTCATACCACTTTGGATCTTCATACCACTTGAGAACGATAAGAACTTTATGCAAAACACCGATAGTCTAAAGACTATAATACATCATACTGGTTGTAACAAATACCAGTTGAGCATAACTTATACATACAAAAAGTGATCTCAAAGAAAGTGTGTGTCCATCAATGACAATCAAAACATAATCATCAAACAATGCCAACAATCTCCCCCTTTGACATTGATGGCAATACTTAAGAAAATTTTGACATCTAAGTGTTTTTCAACAAAAATCTGCCATAATCAAAATTACTCTCCCTAAGCATATACACTATCCCTTTGCAAAAATACAATGTATACTATTCCCTTACAAAAATAAACATGAAATTATACATCATGATATCAGAATTACATCAAAATTTATATCCTTCTCCCCCTTTGCCAACAATGACAAAAAACAGTTAACTAACCCCTGTTCTATTTATATTCAAATAATGAGAGTTCATGACAATAAAGACTAAAATTTGTTAAAAACTGATTTAAAGTCTTGCAAAAATTGCTTCATGGAGAAGGACCATGACTCAAGTAGGGAGGCAGCCACCTCTTTCGTTGTCTGCATTTGAGAGACCTATTCTTCCATTGCATCAATTGTGCTCATCTCTTGAGTCATCGTTAAGGCATCTAGACTGAGATAGCATTTCTCAAGTATTTGTAGGCATGGGAATAGAACCAGTTGAAGTTCCTACAAATTTTGTGTCCGGTTGCCGATCTTAAGCTCTATTCTTGCTGACTGGATATGAAACCGGTGAATGGTTTGCCCATAAGCTGTAAAAGAGTCATATGGCGACTTGAAGGTGCTCATGTATACCTATAAGTCAGATTAAAGTTTTTCCTTCTGTACAAGCACATCATCACAGAAGCGATGTGGTTGGCAAATCTTACTGAGTAGTAGATTCACCTCATCCAGAGCATCCCTTATATCTTTTTGAGATCTTTGTAGATCAGAATAGAGCTTAGTTAACTTCTTCACTAGGGAAATGTTTAGAGCTTTTTGATGCTCTTTCTTGGCATTTGCCTCTAAAGCCTCTTCTAGGCTCTGCACCTGATCATCCACTACTGTGCATAGGAGCTTCAATTGTGCCAGTGAGGAGTCAGTACTGGGAAGGGTTGTACCAGGTAACAAACTAGTAAGAGTGTCCACCATAGCTTGGATCACATCTTGATCCTTCTTCCTCCTTATCTCTTCTAAGTGTTCTTGAGAAACCTTAATGTTCTGTAGCAGCTCCATTTTGTTTGCAAACTAGAGGTCAATGGGACTGGTGATGTCAACTGGTTTGGCTTGACTGTTGGTTGCCTTTGATGTCTACATCTGAGTGCTTTTTGTCACTTTCTCTTCTTTCTTCTTTTTCTTTTCTGCTTCCTTTCACTTCTCCTCTTCCTTTTCCTCCTCATCTTTTTTCTTCTTTGCTTCCTTTCACTTCTCCTCTTCCTTTTCCTCCTTTAGTTTTTTCTTCTTTGCTTCCTTTCTCTTCTCTTCTTCCTTTTCTTCCTCTTCTTTCTTCTTCTATGCTACCTTCTCTTCTCCTCTTCCTTATCCTCTTCCTCTTTCTTCTTCTTCTCATCTCCTTGTTTCTTTTTCTCTTCTTCCTCTTTTCTCTTTTCCTCTTCTTTCTTTTTCTTCTCATCCTCTTTTCTCTTTTCCTTCTCTTTCTTTTCCTTCTCATCCTCTTCTTTCTTCTTTGCTTCCTCTTTTCTGTCTTCCTCCTCTTTCTATTTCTTCTCATCCTCTACTTTCTTTTTTTCTTCCTCTTTTCTGCCTTCCTCCTCTTTATGTTTCTTCTCATCCTCTGCTTTCTTCTTTCCTTCCTCTTTTCTATCTTCCTCCTCTTTCTATTTCTTCTCATCCTCTTTTTGTTTCTTTTCCCGTTCGGCTTGCTTCTCCTATCCTATTCCTTTTGATGGTGTGCCCTGAGTAATATCCTCTACATCTAGAGAGTCAACATCAATAGTGTTTGTAGGCTCAATAACTGGGTTTCCTTCATTATCAAATACCTCATCCGGTTTATTGATTATCAGTTCTTTCTCAGCCTTCTAGTTTTCTTGGATAGTTTCACATGTGTGTACAATAGTCACCATATGAAGATGGGTGCCTTTTTCTACATCATCCACTCGACCTTCTAACAACCAGAGTCTTCTCCTTCTTGTGAAGAAAAGTCCTTTGTTTTGGTTGATAACTTCAAACAACTCAAAATTGGATAGGTCAGGAAAGTATTGGGAAAATACTTTCTCCCTTATTTCTAGTTCTTTCTCTATGGCAATGCATCATTTGTTGTCTAAGGACTTATACAAAGAATGCGGTGTCTCAGATCTAATTTCTAAGGGCGACTAGTCATTAGTACATAAATACCTTATAACTTCTTGTTCCACTTCCTCTTTCTCATCAATAATGAAATCATCAAAACAATCAATTAAATCATTTATCAATTTTCTCCTAATATTCTTGATAGTTCTTTGACAATGTGTCAAAGGTTTGTAAGAAGAAATATCGATAGTTACCAGTACAAATGTTGCTGGTTCATTCTTTGTCTTTTTTCTTGTTTGCCTTGTCTTTTTAGGCTGCTCTTCTGACTTAGTCTCTTCAGAATCTAGTGTGTTGCCTTATGTCTTTTGCTTCCTCTCAAAGACTTTAGCGGGTATAGCTTCTGGTTTCTTCTTGGCTGGTGACCGCTTGGTCACTTTGGGACTTGCTGCAGTAATCGGTGCCGATGCTGAAGGCACTCCCTTTCCCTTCTTTTCTGAGGGATCTTCGACTGGTGTAATTCTTTCTAGATAGGTTCCAGTTCTTTTTGCCTTAGGATCTAGAGGTGAGGCAATAAGAGTAGAGGCATACTCTTCTAGCATATCATACATAACCTTGTATCCCATCGGTTCCACTTCTTCCTATATGGGCTCAACCGCCTCCATTATGCACTCATCAACATTGATAGTGAAGCAGATGTCCTCCTCATACTTCTTGACTATGTCACTAGATATTCTCATCCTTAGGCTCATCTTACTTCAAAACTCATCAAAGTACTTGTCCAGGACTTTAGGGTAACCAGATCCAATGTCTTGTAGGCTTTCTTTGATTTGTTTAGTTACCAGTTGGTCAGCAGACCACTGAATATCTCCAACTCCTGGGAAATGTCCTTGAAAGTAGAAGAATAACATGAACAGTAGTTGTCTGAACTTAAATCTTAATGCATTGTCCTGTTTGATCGATTTGAGGTTCAGTAGAAGTTGTCTTTGCATGCAAGTGGACAGATCAAATGATGCATCTTCCTTGATCATCCTATAAGCGATATTTACCGCTACAGCAGAGGCAGAGTTAATTCTTCTTGCAAAGAATGTCTGGTAACCTATCACCATGCAGGCATACTTAACAAGATCGTCCTTGATGGAATTTATAGTCATTCCTCTTGAGTCACCCATTGAACTAGTGAGCTTGGTCATTTTTGTCTTGCTAATCTTCCTTAGGGCTAGCACTTCACCGACATTGTAGAAACTGGTGAAGACATGAATAGCCTCTAGTGTTATGTCATGTGTCCTGTCAAGATACATTTAATCACCATGAACTTTTCTCAGAATGATTCTGATGTGATCATCTATGAAATCTTCAAGGAAATAAATAACATTGTGCAGTTTCTTCTTCTCCAAGATGCTACACTTTGGTTTAATCTTTTTATCCTTTCCACAGAATAGACCTAGCTATGAATGGATTGCAAGAGACCCTAGATCTTCAATTTTATAGTCTATGTAATGAGGGATCCCTTCTTCCACTATTACACCAGCAGGTACTTGAGACAGGGCATTATATTTGGACTTGCATTGAATGAAGTTCATAGAATCAATAGGTGCACTAGAGGTAGCATGTGATGCAGAAGCCATGATGAAAAAAAAAATGCATGAAATATATTTTGGAAATCGAGAATTTAGGGCTTGCAAATTCCACTTCGCCTCACACTTTGTCGGTTGCAGAATCACCACTTTGAGTTCTTCTTCAAACCATTTGATATTAGCTTCTAAATCTTCTTCGAGATTTCAAAATATCTTTGAGTCGCAACACAAAGCACTTTTTCTTCGCTCTGCACTTGAAAAAAAATTTCACTCGAGAAAATGATGGTGAGAAATGGTTTGAAATTCCTTTTAAACATATTCCTCACCTACCATAATAAATGCTCCACAATTAGGGCATAAATCCTAATTTTCCTTTTACCATTTCTGGTCTTCTACTGAATGACAGGTATCACACACTAGTTAAGGTCTTTTACTGGTGAAAACTGGGGTTTGAAATAATTTCACCATTCGCTCCCCCTAAGCTTTTCTGATGCTTAGTTTGCCAGTTCAGCAACTTCTACACTAGGTGCAGAAACCGGTTCAACTTGTGACACTTCCACTTGTTTCTTTTTCCAGGTTTTGTTCATATCCACTTGGACTATTACTACATCAATCTTTCTATCTGAAGTGACTAATATGTCATCTGATATGTTCTTTCTTGCTTTGCAAAATCTGGCAATGTGACCCGATTTGTTGCAATGATAGCAAACCATTCCAGGTGCTCTCCAAGGTCCATTAATCATGTTACCATTCTTCCTTCTGCATGTTGCAGTAGTGTGACCATGACCATGACAAATCACATAGGTTTCTCTCCATCTGGTTCCTATCTGATAGCCACCGCTTCTGGTTTGATGACTATAGGTGTTAAACCGATTCGGGTTCTGATTCCCAGAGGGTTCACGAAAAGCTCCCTGCCTCCTTTGGGGATCACTTCTGGTATTGTGCATGATAGACTTGCATTCAAATTCTCTATGCCCAAACTTGTTGCATGCATAACAACTACCATTGAATCTATTGGGTCTAGGCTTATCATTTAGAAAATAAGAAAAATTATTGTAAGCCTTACTTCTACATACATTAGCAGTGTGTCCTTCTTTAAGAGAGTTAAAGCAAATAGGTTTGAACTTTTGCTTACCTTTATCCTTTGGTGCCGGTTTCTTCTTAGATGCTTCATCTTTTTCTCCAGAGGTTTCACCTTCCTTGTGACTAGAGAAACCAAGTCCATTGGTGTTCTTGACCGGTTTGGCCAATTCAAGCTTTTACTCCAGCTTGACAGTACTCTTGTTGAACTTAGCAAGTATTCCCTTAGATTCAGTGAGTTCTTTTGAAATAGCAACATTGGATTCCTTCAAGGTTGCATTCTCAGAGATAGCCATGTTTAGTTCACCTTGCACTTCTTCTTTTTCCATTTTTCTTTCATGAAGATGAGCGGTAAGTGCACTGATCTCTTGCTTCAGTCTAGAGATCTCTTGATCTTTGTCCTTTACTAGATCTTCAATTTTCCTCCGGTTCTCAAGCTCTTGACACATTCAGATAGTCAGTCCTTCCAACTCCTATCTAAGGTTGGAATTGGATTCATTCAGCTTTTCTACTTCATGGATTAGGGCTTCCATGTCTGCTTCATCAGAAGAACTATTTTTAGTTAGCTCTATTAGTTTTTCAGCATGCTCTCTTCTTTCTGCCTAAGAGGCCTTATATTTGATCATAAGTTCATCATAGGCTTGCTCAACCTGAGTGAGTTGATGAGTAAGTTCCCTCAGAGTGTATTCCCCCATATCTCTTTCCAAGTGGTTAGATTTATAGAAAGGTTGCCTTTGATACCAATTGATGAATACTAAGAGGGGGGGGTGAATTAGTATACCAAATAATGTTGTACTAAAACACTTAAATAATCTAGCAGTAAACTGGTAAAATAGTTTAACAAACAAACTGGTTATCACACATGCAAACCAAATAGAAAATAAGACATTCACCCACAGGAGCAATACCACCATAACACAAGATATTTGACGTGGAAACCCAAATGGGAAAAACCATGGTGAGATGAAACTCACAAGTCACTATCTATAGAATAGGAACTAGACCAGTTAAGGTCAAACCGGTTAAGGTCATACAATGTTCTTTACCAGAGCAAATCCTGTTAGGAATCTCAATCTCTATTAGGAGATAAGTTTGATTAAAGACTACCTTGCTAGAGGATTTCAGATTCACAGATGTAAACCACCTTGTTAGAGGATTTACAAAAGGCATTGTGGGCCTACGCGGTTAAGGGCTTCATACTTGTCGAAGATGTGAGTAATCAACAAGTGAGTGATCTAGCATATAGCACAGATTTCTTGGTTAGATCCTTGATAGTTCTCTCTTTATGCATTCCAGCATTACTTCTGTCTTCAATTCATTCACACTCTGCCTTCTCTCATAGACCTAAACTTCTCTTTTATGATCACACTGACAAAAACTCATCAATTACCTTAAACCCTCACAATAACCTAAAACCCTAGACATGATGTCCTTATAAAGGAATCTAATTTCATGTCGGTCCAATAGGATTACAATACAATTACCTAGGTTCAGTGCATCTAGACACATTTGGTAACATGACACAAAATCACCGCCAAACAATCAATGGATGGTAACCCATCACAAAATGTCGGTTGGTAACTCATCACAGAGTATTACCAGTTCATACAAAATACCGATTTACGTAAAATGCCGATTGCCAGTTTGACAAAGTGAAGACTGGGAAACATGAGTTGTGCCACTTCATTCCATCATACTGCTTGGGGTCTTCATACCACTTTGGATCTTCATACCACTTGAGACCAGTAAGCACTTTATGCTAAACACCGATAGTCTAAAGACTATAATACATCATACCAGTTGTAACAAATACTAGTTGAGCATAACTTATATATACAAAAAGTGATCTCAAAGCAAGTGTGTGTCCATCAATGAAAATCACAACATAATCATCAAACAATGCCAACATATGTGGACTACACAATGACCCATTCCTCTACCCTTTCTCCCCATAGAATTCACAAAGTCCTAACCCTACACTAGTTTGATAAAAGATTTATCATCTATGACTCTTTTCAAAATATTTCAACTCTATCTTCCTATTATTTCTGTACTCTATGAGTCATTGCATACACAATATTTGTCAAGGTCTACATTAATGCTTTGGATTGAATGCATATGATCTCATTTATCTCTATTGGTTCAATGTTCTTTGATTGATGTAGCTCTCACATCATTGATTGTCTAGGTTGTCATGGCTACGTTTATGCACTGTATGATATTGTTGAGCTGAAGCTACACTCATTACTATATGATCATTATATTTTGGTTGATTAGAATAGTGGCTTTGTTGTCTTTGAGTGCACCTCCTCAGAAAGCCCTACTTTTTAATTTACATGGAAAAATAGGCTTATATGTTGGTAAGGTTTGTATTTTATGTTCATTTACTATTATTAATTTTTTTATTATCATTGTACTCTCTTTAGTTTGATTCCAATTACTGTCTTTGTTGCTTGCATCATTGTTTCATATGCTAGCATATACTTGTATCCTTGACAGTGATTGTCATTTTTAAAACCCTATCCCTAATTTGTGACTCTCAACATCTCTTCCTTGATGCCATAGATTATTCTCATGTAGGCTTTTGCTTTGTGTATGACCTCTTTGTAAATAAGATCACCTCTTACCTATTTTATCCCTACTCTCTTTTTAATAAGATTGTTCATTCATTGTGTTGACTTTTGGATTGATAATATTTTTCTTATTGTCAAGCCCTTTAACTGTGCTTTGTGATGAGGGATTTTTACGTTTGTATACCTCATTGGGATGATATTTTTCTATCCTTTCTATTGTGAGTGTCATCAATCTTTATTGATTGCAACATTGCCATCTTGGCTTGACTATGAGCATTCTCAGACCCTTCATGTCTGACAATCAAATTTTGATAACCTTTATTATCTCTTCTACATCTTGTATTGAATGCTTTTATGTCTTTATGTTTTATCCATATTCCTCTCTGCACAACCTTCTATCGAAGGTGTCATGAATCTTGTAAAGGCTGCCTTCATTCTTCTCTAGTGGCTATAGAAATTATTATTTCCTTGGATCTCCCTCATTATTGTTGTAGATGCTTCATGGTTAATCCTTGGACTGATTTTGATGATGAGAATTGGCTTTGGCTTTGACTGTATTCTACTGAATAAGGTCACTATTCTTTGAGGCCTTTAAGCCTTCTCTATAACTGGGACTGCTATTTTCTCTAAGTCTAAAGCCTTGATTTTCTCCAAGTTTGAGCCTTGTCCTTACTTTGTGTGACTAAGAAAAAATTATTTACCCTATCACTATCTTTGTATCATTGTCAAAACTAGCCTTTCAAAAATAATGTTGCCCTCTTTTACCCACTATCCTGATTTGACAATAAGGTATTGTCATTGTGCCCTTTGTGAATTCAATCTTTTGTTCAATGGTTTATCACTCTAATGGTTGTGGTGCTACATCACATGCTTCAGACTGTGAACTTCATGAAGATTTTCAATCATGGTTGTTGAGCATTTCACCATGTCACTATGATTAACATGTTGCCCTGTACAATCTTAACATCTTAATACTTTTTTATTGGGAATCATGTATTATGAATCTCTCTTGACTACTCTTGTACAAAGTGGATTGACCCATACCTTTCATGATTTTACCTTTAGATGTGAAAACTACAACTTGACCCCATTCACCGTAGATAGTGATTGAGTTTTTTTTTCTAATTTGCCTTATCTTGAATTTTCCTCTGTACTATTAATTTAATAATAATGTGCTCTTATCTCTGTGCATCTTTTTTTCATTAACTATAACACGACCTTGAGGGATCTTTCTTGAAGTCTTTTCCTTTGTAACTTCTCATCTTTTCTTTGATTGTCAAGAAAGGAAGTCTAATCATAAAAATGTCTTAGTGATCCTTTTGATACATTTTTTTGGTCACATGTCACTATCCTTATGGGGATACTACTTCTTTTTCTTGTGAGACTCATAAAATAGATCCTCTAGATAGAACTCTAGCTCCATGTAGATCTTATTAGTTGAAAGAATCTTTTGCTTATCTCTTTACTATAGCTTTAAGCTTGATCAATGCTCCTTCTGATGAGCATTTAATCATGATACATTTAATCATACTTTTTACTTCAAATTTTAATACTTTGTAGACTATATGCCCAACGATAGATTTAATGCATGTATATTTACTCTTTTCTGATATTATATTCTACTAATTAGGAAGTATATTAGAAGTAATATCTTGTGATTAAATGTTTCACTTTTTTCTTATTAATGTAGATGACTGACCAAATATTCAAAATAATTATCATTATATTCTATTCTATTTTCTCTAATGCATTTATGAATGTGATTGAAGCTAACAAGAAGACAAAGAGTTTTGAAGTCTAGTTCAATCACCATGTGGATGATGATCACTCCTAATCATTCAAGATGGAGAGATTTCCTTAATCTCTTTTGAGTCTATTTTATCGGTTGTTTTCGTGAACTTCAACTTCTATTTGAAGTTATTCATTTTATTTTAAATCTTCTTTAGTTTATTTTTTATTCGTTACCAAGCTTCAACTTGGTGATGTATATTAAAAATACAATTTGAATACAATTAAGGCTTCTTGTTGCAAATTAATTCTGCAACTCCTGAGTCAAATAACTCTCTACTAGTTGACAGTCTTTCCTCTGTTACCTTTCTCTCCCTCTCACACATAGTCTCTCAACACACTGTGTTACACTAGAATGTTGCTTTCTTTTCCACACCTTACCGATTCAGGTCAACTGCAAGACTATGGTATTACCGGTAGAATCCTCTCACTGGTTTGCTTCCTCACTTACACTACAACTTTCTCAGAGCTCCCTCTAAATTTTTCTCTTTTCTCACTCTCCCTTCTCCTCTCTTCTTAATCTTTGCAGTATCAACAACCTTTTCAGTCTGGAGCTCTCATTACTTATCTAGTGATTTCTTGCCAGAATGCAATTCAAAAACTTGAGCAGTAAGGGTTTCCTCTTTCCAACACAATCTTCATGAGATCCAATCCCACCTATCTTGGATCAATCACCTTTCCTCGAAGACTGCACCTGCACATAGTTTCCATTATCTAATGCACGTTTTTCTCAAAATGGCAATCATAAGTCAGATCTTCTATCATGAAGTCAGTGGACACAAGATGTTATAGAAGTTTCTTTTTTGAGAACATCCTGAATCAGATTTCCTTGATTCAGGCACCAACTACTCCTTGATCTTCTTCTATCATTCCTTCTTCCTTGAGCCACAATCATTCAGATTTAATCTCGTGATATGTGGCTCCTTCAGTAATGGTGATTATCTGTTTCATCGACCCTGTCGATGAGGCTTCACCAACCACAACACACTTTCCACCTCTGCTCCACTTGGTATTACAATGATTAAAAACATGGCCCACCAACACATAGTCAGTCTAGAAAACACGTACCGGTACATCCCTATGCCGGTAGAGTTTTCTTCTTCTATTAACCGATAGAGAACCCTATACCGGTTGCACATCTTCTCCTCCAGTGGTGTGAAATAAATTTAACATTTTGCCTCTTCATCATAAACAAGAAACCATCCTTCATACTGGTTTATTCCTTTAGACCAGTTTGTACTTTACCATCCATCATGTCGGTTGACATCAATGACAACTTAGTGCCAAAATATCAACAATCTCCCCCTTCGGCATTGATGTCAACTTCTCATGAGTCACTTCATATCAGTACACTTCTCCCCCCTGGACACAATGACAAAGGGTACTTCTGCACTCCCCCTTTCATCCATATCAAGCTCCTCCTAAGCCACATAAAACCTTCCTAGGCAGATGACACAACTCCCAACTTGTGTCGGAGGTACTCAAAAGTGCTTATCGGTAATGGTTTGGTGAAAATGTTTGCTACTTGTTCACTAGTAGGAACATAATCCATCCTTACCTCCTATCCTTCAACCTTCTTTTGGAGAAAGTGATTTTGAGAGCAATGTGTTTTGTTTTGGAATGCATGAGTAGATTATTTGCTATGTTGATTTCACTCGAATTGTCACACTAGATGAGAATAGGATTAGTGATGTCCACCTGTATATCTTTGAGAATTTGCTTGATCCAAATCACCTAAGAGCGGCATGTAGTAGCAACAATGTACCCAGCTTCAATAGTAGATAAGGAGACTGAGTCCTACTTCTTTCTATGCCAAGAGACCAACCAGTCACCTAGGAAGAATGCACCACCACTTGTGCTCTTTCTATCATCAATGCATCCTGCCCAATCGGCATCAGTGTATGCTTCCAAGATAAAATCTCCCTATTTAGGATACCACAAACCATAGCTGAGCATTCCTTATAGGTACCTAAAAAATATGCTAACAACATTCATGTGTGACTGCTTTGGTGCAACTTGGAATCTGGCTACCAAGCATACTGCCTGAACTATATCCGATCTTGAAGCAATTAGATACATTAGAATGGCTATCATGGATCTAAACAAAGTCTCATCCACCACCGGTGATTCATCATTCTTGCTCAATTTGTTGTCGGTCACCATGGGGGTAGTTATCGGTTTACAATCTTCCAGTTGGAATTTCTTTAGCATCTCCTTTGCATACTTGACTTGTAAGATAAAGATTCCTTTATCTTTCTGTAATATTTGCAAGCCAAGAAAATAAGTCAATTCACCAAGCATTGACATCTCAAATTCTGACTACATCTGATTAGCAAACTCTTTGTAGAGAGTATCCTTGTTGCCTCCAAAGATGATGTCATCTACATACATAACCACAATAATCATGTGATCCCCATCTTTCCTTATGTACAAATTGCTATCATAAGTTCCCTTTTTGAATCCTTTGTCCTTTAGATACTGATCTAATCTTGAGTATTGTGCTCTAGGAGCTTACTTTAAACCATACAGAGCCTTCTTTAATCGACACACAAATGTCTCATCATCATGTAGTATAAATCGTTATGGTTGCTCCATGTATACTTCTTCTAAATTTCCATTTAGAAAAGAAGATTTTACATACATTTGGTATACTTTATAGACCTTGTAGACATAGTAAGCTAGAAACATCCTAATTTCTTCTAATCTAGCCACAGGTGCAAATGTTTCTTCAAAATAAATCCACTCTACTTGAGAGTAACCTTTGCACACTAGTCTAGATTTATGCCTTACAATCTTACCTTCTTCATTCATCTTGTTTTGGTAGACCCACTTTGTGCCAATTATGTTCTCATCTTCCAGTCTAGGGACTAATTCCCCAGTCTTCTTCTTCTCATTCTGGTGCAATTCTTCTTTCGTGGCATCCATCCATTCTTGTCTCTTTCTAGCCTCATTGAAGGTTTCATGTTCAAATTCAGTCATGTGGCATAGGTTGACTTGTTCATCATTCCTGGCAAGTCTTCTTTTAGTCTACTCACCATCACTCTTATTTCCCATAATTTTCTCTTCGGGGTGATTCAATTGTACATATCGGTTGGGAACCTTCTTGGATGCTACCTCTAGTTTAGTCTCTGATTGAACTTCATCATGTTCACCATCAGAGTTGTCATATCGGTTAACCTATGGTTGACATCCTTTGAGCATATCTTCATCAAATTTTACATGCACACTCTCAATTACTCTTCTTAGTATTTTATTGTAGCATTTGTAGGCTTTGGTGTTAGATGAGTAACCAGGGAAGATTCCTTCATCACTCCTAGAGTCAAAGCTTCCTAGACCATCCATGTCTTTCTTGATAAAGAACTTGCTTCCAAATAATTTGAAGTAATTGACTGATGGTTTCCAGTCATACCATAACTCATAAGGTGTCATTTTGTTGTTTGTTCTTAATTGAACCTGATTCAAAGTGTATGCAGTAGTATGAACAACTTCTTTCCAATAAGTGTCTAGCAGACTAGCCTCATTTAGCATGGTTCTGGCCATCTGCTTGACTGTCCTGTTCTTCCTTTCTACCACACCATTTTGCTATGTTGTCACACATCTGACTTACACTCAACAGATTATGTTTGAGGCCTTCTACATAATATACATCATGTGCCTTTAGTTTTCCATCAATGCTTAGAGTTCCTTTTCCCTTTATTTTGATGGAGGAATTGTCTCCAAATCTTACTGATCCACCATTCTAATCTTCAGGTTTAATGAATTTCTTTTTGTCACCAGTCATATGGTTTGAACAACCACTATCTACCACCCATAGCTTTCTCCGTTCAAAATGCAGGGTAGTCTATTCTATGAGACTTGATTCTTCCTTTTCCCTTTCTTTCTCAACCCATACTGGTTTGACTTCCTTCTTCTTGTCAACTGCTATATTTAGCTCAGGTTTAGTTACTAGTTTTTGATCCAGATTTGGCTTCACTTGCTTGATCTTCTTGTTTTTTCATAACCTTTCTATGTGTCCAAATTATTTACAGTTATAGCATTTTATATTTTCATTCAAGGGGATGTCCTTAAAATGATTTTAGGGTACTGGTTTATTCTTCCTACAATCAAAACTCTTATGACCATATCCATTGGACTGATAGAAGACAACATTCATATCCCAGAGTGCATTAAACTAATTTTTAGTTTCATAATTCATAGAAGCCTTATTGTTTAACCTATAGTCAACAATTATGTGCCAAAATTTATTACACTGATAATAGTAACCATGAAAGTTTGAAACATACCAGTTGTGTTGTCTTAGTCCTAAATGGAACTGCCTCATTGGGGGTCTTCCCTTCATGTTGTTAAATCTAGTGAATCCTTCTTGATCAATTCTAGCATCCCTCCTTGGGTCTGCATATTGGTGCATGATATGTGGCCTCTGGTTCATTTCTGCATACCGGTTTGAGTGACAATTTCCAACAACATCTGCATATGTCTTTTTTTCGGTATCCTTGCCTACAATGAATGTCTTCTTTCCTTTACCTTCAATTGAAGAGGTGAACAATATTTCTTTGTAGATTTACCTTTCTAGGTTGAACTTTGACCATCTTCAAAACCTAAGCCACCGGTGTTTTTGGATTACTTTTGTTTGCTCAAAATCTTATCTAAGGCCTCAGTGTTGGCCTTCATACTTGCTTTCTTCAAGCTCCTTTCTGAGATTTATGATTTCTACTTCTAGCTCTTGATGCTCCTTTTCTTTCTTTGTTAGATCAAAGGCTGTAGCTTCACTAATCCTCTTAGTTTCTTCTATTTGTAGTTTCAAGTCAGATATGACTTGACCAAACTCTTCCAGAGACTGCTTCAAAAGATCTTGTTCATCTTCTGCAACAAGTTTAACCCTGTTGAGTTCTCTTCTTATTTTACTCAATTCTTCAAGCGCACTGATAAGTTCACTCTCCAAATCCACTTCAGCCTCAATATCCTCTTCTTCCTCATCTTCATCAGCTGGTCTATCAAGTGCCATGAAAAGATTAACTTTTCTTCCATTCTCATAATCATCATCTTCTGATGCATCTTCATCATCTGTTATGTCATCCTCAAAGGTATATAGGTTGTTCTGGTTCAAGTGGCCTCTCCTTCCCTGCCAGTAGTCATTCCTTTCTCTATCTTTGCTGGTAGATCTTTCGAACTCTCTTGTCTCATCTCCATTGGTTTCTTTGTGAGGACAATTTGCATCGAAGTGTCCTCAATTCCCATAGTTGAAGCATTTAAGTGGTAGCTTTCCTTTGTACTTGTCGGATCCTCTTTTGAGTTTCCTATTGCTGCATCATAGTCTTTATTGGATTCTTTATGAGAAACCACTTCTTTGCCCTTTTTACTAATGTTGAATGCTGCTTCTTTCCTTGAGGAAATATCACCAGTTGTTCTCATCTCATAGGTTGTCAGAGAGCCAAATAGATCATCCATTGTAAAAGTCTTCAGATCCTTGGCTTCTTCTATGGCTGACACCTTAGTGTCATATTTGGGAGTGAGAGACCTAAGTATCTTTTTGACAAGAATCTCATCTGCAATCTCTTCTCCAAGTCCTCTAATGGTATTCATAGTTTCATCAAATATGTGAAGATAGTCTGCAATCTTTTCATCATCTTTCATTTTGATGCTTTCAAGTTGACCCCTTAGTATTTGGACCTTGGCTTCTTTGACTTTTGCATCTCCCTCAAATAACCTATGCAATTTTTCCCTTGTCTCCTTTTTTTAAATATAGTGCATGAATTTGACAAATTCCTTATCGAACAGTCCACTCAATATAGCATGTTTTGCCTTTACATTATTCTCATACTTTTTTTTTATATCTGGATCGGTGGGAGGAGTATTAGGAATGACATACCCATTCTTGACTGACATCCACACATAAAAACCAAGAGATGAAATATAGGTCTCCATTCTTCTACTCTAGAAGGCATAGTTGGATCCATCAAACATGGGGACTTTTGATGAAGCAGACTCACTTCTTGCGATTGTTCTCAAAGTCTAGAATCTACCCAAGGTTTAAAGATAATTGGGAACTTGGCTATGATAGCAATTGTTGAAAATATAATACCATTGAGAGGGGGGTGAATCAGTGGTTCCTAAGTTTCTCCTTCTTTTGATCTAACTTGTGAATATCACTTATTTACTCAACCACTTAAGCAGTCAAACCAGTAATACAAGAACATAAGCCAAAAAGACCATTCACACACAAGTAACTCACAACAACAATTTTATAAGGAAAACCCAATATAGGAAAAACCTTGGTGAGAAAAGTTGTTGGAGACTATTGCTCCAATCTAGCCTCATAGGTAAAACACAAAGTTACAAATATTTTGGGCACCAACCCAAGGAGCACCAACCCCTGCAATTTTAGGGCACCAACCCCTGCACCAAGCTTCAACTTCACGATGTATATTAAAAATAAAATTTGAATACAATTAAGGATTCTTGTTGCAAATGAATTCTACAACTCTTGAATCAAATAAATCTCTATCGGTTGATAGTCTTTCCTCTATTACCTTTCTCTCCCTCTCATACACAGTCTCTCAACACACTGTGTTACACTAGGATGTTTCTTGCTTTGCCATACCTTATCGGTTACGGTCAACTGCAAGACTATGGTATTACTAGTAGAATCCTTTGACCAGTTTGCTTGCTCACTCACACTGAAACTTTCTCAGAGCTCCTTCTAAATTTTTCTCCTTGCTCACTCTCCCTTCTGCTCTATGCTTAATCTTCACAATATCAACAACCTTTTCTATCTGGAGCTCTCATTACTTATCTATTGATTTCCTACCAGAATGCAATTCAAAAACTTGAGCGATAAGGGTTTCCTCTTTCCAACACAATCTTCATGAGATCCAATCCAACCTATCTTGGATCAAACACCTATCCTCGAAGACTGCACCTATACACGGTTTCCATTATCCAATGCATGTTTTTCTCAAAATGGCAATCACAAATTAGATCTTCTGTCATGAAGTCAGTCGACACAAGGTGGTCCAGAAGTTTCTTTTTTGAGAATGTCCTGAATTGGATTTCCTTTGCCTTGATTCAGGTGCCAAGTGCTCCCTAATCTTCCTCTATCATTCCTTCTTCCTCCAGCCGCAATCAGTTAGATGCAATCTTGTGATTTGTGTCTCTTTCATTAATGGTGATTATCTGTTTCATCGACCCTATCAATGAGGCTTCACCAACCACAATAGACTTGGCACCTCTGCTCCACATGGCATCACAATGATAAAAAACATGGCCCACCAACACACACTCGATCTGGAAAACACATATCGATACATCCCTTTGGCGGTAGAGTTTTCTTCTTCTGTTAACTGATAGAGTACCCTATAACGGTTGCACATCTTCTCCTCTGGGGGTGTGATATAACTTTAACATTCTACCTCTTCATCATAAACAAGCAACCATCCTTCAGACCGCTTTATTCCTTTAGACTGGTTTGTACTTTACCATCCATCATGTCGGTTGACATCAATGACAACTTAGTGCCAAAATGCCAACATAAAAATGTTTCAACTGGGCTTAATTCAGAATTAGCTAATTGCTCTATTCCTTCTCGTGTCATGGGCTTTGATAAGTTTTTTGGTGTGACTAATGTTAATCGCTTGCCTAATGCTGGTAATTTATCTTTAAATTCTGGGGGTTTGGAGAAAGATAAGAGGGTTTCTAAGGGTACTCCTTTGTCTGTTAGTCCTGCAATTTTGGTTAAGAAGAAGAGTGAGCTCCCTTAGGAGTTTGATAATTCTATTATTGTTCCTGATGATCATCATATTGCTCAAGTACAAAATATTATTAGCAATAGTAACATTGCTCTAAACTCTATTTTAGCTGATAGAGTAATTACCTTGATTTTAGTTGATTTAGGCAAATTGGATAATGACTTAGCTACTTTCCCTACAAATAACTCTTTTGAATTTCTTAATCTAGAGAGTGTAATGGTTTCATCAGTTCTTGGGGTTCCTTCGGATTCCATTGAGCTTGGTGGTTTGGATCAAGTTAAGGATAAGGCATCTGTTGATCCTACATGTCTTGGGTTCAATGGTTTACCCTTGATTCAGTCTCCACTCTCTCCCACTTCTCCTTTTACTACTCCTAGCAAGAGGGTCCGGAAGCCTAAGCATGTCAAGACTCAGTTGGAAGTTGATTATGGCATCCAATCAACCCTTCTTTCTTCTTTGGATTCTTCCAAAAAGAAGCGGTCTAGAAATACTTTTAGCCTACTAGTTACAAGAGTGTTGGCTTCTAAAGGAGTCTTCATAAGGCGTTTATTGAGGGAAAGGTCTCTCTGAATTATTTTTGTGAAAAGAGGGGAGTTGATGCTTCCCCTCTAGGCCAATGAAGGTTATATCTTGGAATGTTAGGAGCTTAAATGACCCTAACAAAAGACACTTGATTAAGTCTCAATTGGACTTAATGAAGTGCAATATTGTGAAGGTACAAGAAACTAAGTTAAATTTATCTTCTGCAGATTTGTTATTCTACTCCTAGAAATCTTAGAAATTTTGTGCTTCTTCCTCATTAGGGGCTTCAGGTGGACTTTCTTTTCTTTGGAAAGATTCTAGTGTGGAGTTCTCTTTGGTTGCCTTCTCATCTAGTTGGATGCTTGGACTAGTTAAGAGTAGGTTATAAAATACTAAATTTTGGCTTTTTAATGTCTATGGTCTTGTCGGAGTGATGAAAAAAAGGAAACTCTAGGAGATTTTAGCCTTGATTGCCTCTCCTTTGTTGGATGCCTTCTTGATTTTTTGGGGGTGATTTTAATGATATTTCTTGTCTAGAAAGGAAGGCTAGGGGGATCATTCCTAATAAGCATATTATTTCAAATTTTTGCCACTTTATCAGTAACTTGAATTTAGTTAATTGTAGACCTCTCAATGGTCCTTTCACATGGACCAATATGCGAAAATATTTTTGTCAAATTGTTGAAAGAATGGATCGGTTTTTGGTATCGGAAAATTGGTTTAATTCTAGTCAAGATTTTGTTTCCTCTATTCTCCATTTCACTGGTTCAGATAATTTTCCTATAATGTTTTCTATTCTTGAGGATAGGGCTCCTAGGAAACTTCCTTTCAAGTTTGAACCAATGTGGTTTAGGGACCAATCTTTTTTGCGTTTGTTAAAACAATGGTGTTTGTCTACTCCACATATTTATGGGTCAAGGATGTATCATATTGTTAAGAAATTGGATTATTTAAAAAAAAAATATTAGATTTTGGAACTCTTTACATTTCAAGAATATTTTTCGGGAAAAGGCTCAGTTATAGGAAGAAATAGAACAAATTAATAGGATTATTCATAGTTTAGGTATGACTTATGTGACCTTTGATAGGCTTAAATTTTTGAATGCTCAATTGGAAGAATTTTTGGCAAGGGAAGATTCTTATTGGAGGCAGCAATCCAGGGATCTTGGTTATCAAAGGGTGATAGAATTACCAAATTATTTCATTCTTCTACTAAGATTAGGAGGCAATGCAATAGAATTTGTGTATTGTTAATTCTAATGGGAGGAGTTTGCTAGATGAGGATGTTATTGCTTCTGAAGCCATTAGGTGTTTAAAGTGTCTTCTCTCGGCTAAGCCTCTTTCCTAAGATAACAATTTTGTTAATTTGGTCCCCCCTCTAGTGAGTCAGGAGGATAATAAGATGGTTATGGCTCGCTTCTCTTTGGATGAGCTAAGAGATGTGGTCTTTTCCATGCATCTGGAAAAGGTTTCATGTCTGGATGGTTTTGCGACTTTATTGTTTTAAAAGTGTTGGGATTTTGTGGGGAATGATGTCTTCCTAGCATTGGAAGAGTCTAGGAAGAATAGAATGATCTTACAAGAACTCAATACTACTCCTATTGCCATTATTCTGAAAGTGGATAATCCTATCTCCTTTTCTGATTTTCACCTTATTTCCCTTTGTACTACTTTATATAAGATTATTACCAAGGCAATTTTAGTTAGGTTGGCTAGGCTCCTTCCCAAGATAGTTTCCACTAAGCACGATGGCTTTTTGCCTGGCAGGGAAACCTTGAAAGGTGCAATTGTATCTCATGATATTCTGCACTCCATTTCTTGACAAAAAGAGTTTAGCTATGATTCTTAAACTAGATATGCTTAAAGCTTATGATTGAGTCAACTCGCAGTCCCTTGTTGTTTTTTTGAATCGCTTCGGGTTTGCACATAGTTGGGTTAAATGGGTGTTCTCTTGCATATCTTCTTCTTGTTTCTTAGTTTTGATCAATGGTTCTCCTTTGGGTTTTTTTTCTTCCTCTTGAGGGGTTAGGCAAGGAGATCCTCTTTCTCCCTTTTTATTTATACTTTTGGCAGAGGCTTTAAGTAGCGCCATTTTTTATGCTACAACATTTGGTCTATGGTCTGGCATTAAAATAGATGAGTATCCTTCTTCACAATCTCACTACCTTTTCGCAGATGATACCCTTTTGTTTGGTTTTTCCTCCTTGACAGAGGCCAGAATTATCAAGAAAAATATTTCTGAATACTTTTCTTTTTCTGGTTAGAAAGTTAATGAGCTAAAATCTAAGGTTTTCTTTTTAAATGTACCCCCTAGATATGAATAGACTCACTCATTTTGGGGGGTTCCAAGCGGGGGCCTTCCCTTGCAAGTATCTAGGCATTCCTTTTTTTGTTGGCTCACACAAGGCCTCCTTTTGGGATAAAGTGGTTCATGTGATATTGTCTAGAATTTCTTCTTGGAATCATAAATGGCTCACATTGGATGTCAAGATTATTTTAATTAAATCATTTCTTAATGCCATTCCTACATATTTGATATCTATTTTGAAGACTCCCCCCAAAGTTGTCGAGGATCTTAAGGTATCCTTAAGGTCCTTTCTTTTGAATGATAACATTGGGGGTAAGAAGAAGCTTCCTCTTCTATCATGGGATAAAGTTTGATGTCCTGAAGAGCTAGGAGGAGTGGGTATTCAAGATTTAGTAGCTCAGAATAAAGCATTGGGGGATAAACTTGCGTGGAAACTATACGAGGACCCTTTCAGTAAATGGGCCTCCACTATACTTGCTAAGTACTTAAGGGGGGCCCCTAGAGAAAGGACTTCCATAGCCTCATCTCTTCCAAAAGGATCAACATTATGGAACTTCCTGGTTACACGTACATCAGTTATTCTACCACATCTTTCTTGGGTTGTCCATAATGGGAAGAAGGTCCGATTATGGGATGAAGTTTTGAATGGGCATCCTGCCTTATCTTGCATTCAGGACTGGTCTCCTTTTTCTGATATTCTTTTAGATCTTTTGGGAGTTCTTGTTGCAAATTATGTTGATATTGATTGTTGAGGTCCCTATTTAGTACCTAGATGGAAGGCAATTGCTTCTCTACCCATTGATAATGATCTTAGAGTTTCTTTTGAGGCAGAGCTCCAGAAGAGATCCCCTGTGTTTCAAGATAAAGAGGATATTTTGGTTTGGACTAGGAGTGCCTCAAGCTCTTATTCAATAAAGGAGGGGTATAAATTTTTGTCTCTGACCTGCTCTTCTTCCTCCTCTTGGCCTACTAATCTTTTTTGGCACTCGACCTGTCTTCCTAAAGTCAGGTATTTTTCTTGGTTGGTAGTTCAAGTTAGAGATCTCATCGAGGTTAGATTGGATAGGCTTGGGATTACTGTGGTTTTCCCTTGTGTATTTTTTGGATATTGTATGGAAATCATGGATCATGTGTTTTTTCTTTATCTTTTTTCTTTGTATTGTTGGTCCTGGTTGTTTGGAATGCTTGGCTGGTCTTCTGCTATTAGTCCTAATTTATTATCACATTTCATGGCTTGGCCCTTGTTGTATTCATCCTCTTTTTATTCATCTGTTTGGATAGTGGCACCTTCTATTGTGGTTTGGAACATCTAGTTGGAAAGAAACTCTAGGATTTTTAAACATAAATCAGGTTCACTAGAAGAAGCTCTTGACAAGATCCCATCCTCCATTTCCAAGGTGGTTCTTTCTTACATCTACAAAAATTTGGAACATTTGAGGTCCTTTTCTCATTGGGATAATTGGGTAACCTAGAAGTGGTATTCACTTCATGTTATGCCTTCCCATGGAGCTTTAACAGTTGGATTATCTTCAGTTGTCAAATGTAGGATGGCTAAATAGATGCCTCCCCACCAATTCTCCTTCAAGTTAAATTTTGATGGGGCTTCTAAGGGTAATCAGGGGAAACTAGGAATTGGGGTGGTCATCTTTGATAATACTTCTAATATTATTAGAGTTGTGGGAAAATATATTGGTGTAGGCTTTAATAATGTAACAAAACTTCAGGTGTTATCTTTTTGTCTTGATCTATCCATCTCTTTGGACATTAAAGACATTGTCATTCAAGGGGATTCAATGTTGGTTTTTTAGGTGGTCTCTGCTAAGAAATGTATCTCTTGGCATCTACAGTACTTGTTAGAGCATATTCTTGCGTAGTTGAATTGTTTTTGTACCTTTACTATATCTCAGTGTTAAAGGGAGATAAATGTTATTGCTGATTACTTGGCCAATAGGGTTGTTGCTGAAGGTGTTGAGTACTTAGAGGCTCTTCCTTGGGATGTTCTAGCTTCTTCCTTTAGTATTATTTTTTAAAAGGGTGTTGGGTCTTGCTTTGTAGCCTTCATCATACCACCTGCTAGGTGTGGTTTTTCTTTTGCATATGTTAGCAGGGAGCCTATTCTCTTACCTTATGGAAACATCTTTGTTGTTGAAGTATTTGGTAAGTATCTCCTCATGGAACAAGGAGGATGTGGTGGCTTCTCTTGCTTGACCTATATCCTTCATGTTTTGCATTGGCTTTGTGTTTGGTGTATCATTATTTGATAAGTTGGGGTGAATTTGGTCCTGTGCAAGATGATTAAGTGAATATGGTTGCTGCATGACAATCTTGGCTCGAACCATTCATCATTTGGGAATATTAATTTTTGCTCTTTTTTGTATGACTATGGTTTTGACTGGGCATAAATTTTTAATTTTAAGTTCATACAGGTTGGCGGGTGGTTTGTGCGCATATTGTTATTATTGCTCTTGTTGTAGGTTGGCGGTGTGATTGGTAATCATGTTTAAGAGTTGGAAGGCTTGTGTATAATTGCTCGTCTTCACTTCAGATTTATGTTCAGTTGCATGTTGTGTAATGATGTGTTGGTAGTGTCCTTGTTTGGTGCTTTGGTAATGAGTGGGGAATGAGTTTCTATAAAATACCTCACCTCATCATTGTTTGATAACCTTCCTTCTGCCATTTTTATTTGTTCTTTTCATATGTTCATCATGGTTTGCTCACTCCTCTTGTGCACTGCTTTCTTATTATGATATGGGGTTGGTTATTATTCATTTGATGAGGCTTCGTGTCTTGGGGTTGGTTGTTTTCATAATGATCCCCCTAGTTTTGTTTATATCTGAGGTTGGCTGATGGTTTTTTAATATTCATTTCTTCTTTGGTGTTGATATTCATTGGGAAAGATTCTTTGTTTCATTTGGAGAGGTTTTGTTAAAATGGGAGGATGGTGGTTGTCCTTGAGAAATTGGAAAATACAAATGGACTAGTATTTGAGATGGTCTCTTATCCTTCTGCTCTTTTTTGGTTGCTGTTGTGGGCTATTTTGTGGCTTGGTCTTATTCTGGTTCCTCGAGGTCTTCAGTATCCTTCCATTCTCCTTATCTGGATTATTTTATGTTGGAGAGTTGTGCTTCTTAGACAGGGGTGACCTAGTTTTGATGTTTCTTATGGGTTTGGTGCACTTCTGTCTGATGTTTCATTCTCATAGTTCCTTATTATATGCCTCTTCTGGTAGCTTCCTTTATATCTAATGAGGTTGGTTATTTAATTGGAAAGTATTTTTGGGTGAATTGGGCCCATGGGCTTTTTGTAATGGGAAGATAGGCTTATGTTAGCTAAGGAATACAAAAGGGTTTTCTTACTGGTTCTTTCCCTTCAGTTCTCTTTGAACCAGACACATGTAAAAGACAATTTTATTAATTTAATTTAGTGGTTTTATCCACTTTTATCAAAACAAGTAAAAAAACATTAATTTATTATTATATTATGATATTGTAATCAATATTATATTATTATTAAGATATTATTATAATTTTATATTTTAATATTTTAATATTTTAATATTTCTATTAAACTTCAAAAAAATCTATTAAGACTAATTATTAGTATTATATTATTATTATAATATTATTTTGATGAAGTTAACTATTAGTATGGTGGAGATAAATAGAATTGATTAATAGTTAAACTCAGAGTCAGTGGTAGTTGAGAGGAGAAAATAAATGAAATATTTTTTTTTGTTTTTCATGAATTTATTTTAATTTAGGTTATTTAAAGTTATTTAAACTGTTTTTCTTAAGCTAAGAGGCTTTCTACAATCACAAGATGGGTGAGAGCCCATGTCAATATTTCTGGCATAACCTTTTCTGGCATAGACATTTCCATCAACGTCAACTTTTCCATCATGGTGTAAATCGATTGCCAATGACCTAAGTGGTCATTATTTATAACAAAAATTGTGGGCATGCAAATACGATGGATATATTTTAAAGGATTTAATTTATAGTAAGTTGATATTTATGCAAATTAAATCACATATTGTCTTCTGCATACTATAATTACCCATTTGTTTTACATCGGATTCTGTGTTTGTTGAATTTCCCTCGACGCCAAATTAGTTAGTTTGCAACCGTCCAAGATTGCAATTAAAAACAGTTATCAATTTGATTAAACACAACATTTCCATTAAAAAAGTTTTCAAGTTTCATTTCGCTTTATGTGTTTCTAAAAACGTACGATCACTTTTATAGTAGACGCATAATTCTTTGTGATTCATCTTATGTAATTGCATTATTTTTTATTTACAAAAGAGCTCATTAAATACCCATACTTCATGTTTACTCTAAAATGTAAATATGCTTCTTCTACATACATATAGCTATTTTCAAGACAATCTACTTTTTGCTTAAAGGAGTTGTAATTCTCCTCTCTTACTACAACAATGATATACTAGGTAAGTGATGAGAATGGTTTGGGATAAACTAGCCTAGTCTATGCTCTTGGATCCTTCCCTTGGATCACCAGGTGTTCTAACCACACTCTATGGTCTCTAGGACTTCCCTTTCTTGAGGAATCCCCTGACCTTGCCCAATCCATCCACCAATAAGTTGCTATGCTGCTCCTAAGGTCTCACCTATTCATGAGACTCAAGAACCCTTACTATGGCTAATAAGGGCTCGACTTGTCCCACTGCTTCTTAGGTCCTAGAAAGGTTAGGAAAGGTCTTGAACAATGTTACACATCCATTCGTGTGCCCCCAAGAATTTTCAACCTTCATTCTTCTTACCGATCTCACTGTTTTGCCCATTTCCTACAAAATAGGGCTATAAGGAATGAGCCCCTATTAGGCCTCCATTCCGGACTTTTAGGGCTCCCTCTTGCAAATGATGCAAAATCCTTCTTAACTCCCAAAATGGACTACCAATCATATGGTAAGGACTCAAGGATTTTTCAGGTTTTGGGCCTCCAAGTGGCTGTACAGTGCCTTGGGTGAATTTTGGGGTTTTTAAGGGTTTTATGAGGGTTTTAAGGTTTGCCTAGGTCACAGTGAAGGTTTTGTGTTTTAGCCACCTTGTCTAGATTGGTGGAAGCTCCTCCTTCACACAAATGGTACTTCACACACTCCTCTACACCTCATCCAAAGAGTTCACTCTCCTCTGACCAACCTTGCTCTCACCGACCTCTACACCATCAACCATTCCTAACTGGGCACTGTCTAGTCTCGCCTAGGAGTGGCTCAATGGATGGATTCCTTGCATTTTAAAGGGCCTTGCTTGCTTTGAAGTATGGTACAAGGTTTTAACTCTCATTCCCCATGGTTTCATGGTGGCTCCACAATGGAGAATGGAGTTGCTAACCCATTAGCACAAAACTGTCCCAAAACTGGGCAGTGATAGTGAATAACACAAAATATTTATAAAGAACTTAAAATTGCACACCACACTAAAACTGAGTGCTCAAAATGAAAGATTATATTCAACAAAAACTCCCAACATAGTTTTACTATAAAAAACTTTCCATTAACATGCTCGGTTGCTTCATTCAAGCTGACTGGTAACCAAATTAATAGTCACAGTCAAGACTTCCTTTCTTGGGTCGTACAACAACTAACATCCAACCCACATTTTAGGGTTTGAAACATTATATATTAGCCATACCTTGATCAGTGTGCCAAAATTAGGGCTCTCCACACTCAACAAGGGTTTTTGACCTTTTAGGTGGAAAAGTTGCTTGACAACTTTGAAAAGTTGTCATGCAACTTTTTCATCTTTTGAGCAACTTTGCCATTGTTTTTCTTCATGACTCCTAGGCCTTTTTTGGGATATCCTAAGGACATCACCATGCCAAAAAGTCTTAACATGCATCAAAGGCACACTCAACCTCTCCTACACAATAAATCACAACAAAACAACTAAGGACCTAAAACTAGGACCTAGCTAAGACAAATGAGCTCATGGCTCTTATTGCATATACAATGGCTTCAAAAGAAGAAAAATACCAACAAAAAAAAGAAGGATGAAGAGATTAGAAGGGTTCTCCTACACCATACTCCCCCTTTGCACACAACTAATAAATTTGAGAAGAGATGAGAGCCGGGTCTATACCAAGTGTCTTGAACCTACTCTCTTCAACCTAAGTAGCTTCAGACTCAGGCTGACCTACCCACTTCACCAAGTGTTCCATGTAAACCTGGTGTCTACTGGACTTCTTCACTCTAGATTCCAAGATCTCCTCTGCTATGGGCTTCTTCACTTGAGGTAAAACATTCATATCCAAGTCCTGCAGTACCTTGGCTTGGTTCTCCTTTTACCCTACTGTTTCACCCTTGTACATGATCAGGTCAGCTACATTAAAGACTAGTGATATAGCCAAATCTAAAGGCAGATCAACCTTGTAAGCATTCTCCCCATACTTTGACAGAATTCTACAAGGTCCTACCCTCTTCATTTGTAGTTTAGTAGGCTTTCTGCTTTGCATCCTAGCTTTGCTTAGATGGACCATCACATAGTCACCCACCTTGAATTGAACCTCTCTCCTTTTCTCATCCACTTTGGCTTTCAGTTTGTGAGTAGACTCTAGGATGGCTCTCTTGACCTGTTCTTGGACCTCCTTAATAGTTTGTGTGAAGTCCTCTACTTGCCCACTTTTCATCTCCAAAGTACCAAGGTCTCTCAACTCACATACTCCTCTTGGATGTCTGCCATAAACAACCTCAAAAGGACTCCTTCCAGTGCTCCTATTTACACTATCATTATAGGCATACTCTTCTTGTGGAATAACTAGATCCCATGTCTACCCATACTCCTTGGTTAGACACCTTAGCAAGTTTCCGAACACCCTATTGATGACTTCAGTTTGACCATCAGTTTGTGGATGGTAAGCTGAGATAAATGACAAGTTGGTTCCTAACCTTTTCCATAAACTTTGCCAAAAATGACCCATGAACTTGTTGTCCCTATCTGAAACAATGCTTACTAGGAGTCCATGAATCCTAACAATCTCCTTAAATAAGAGATGTGCAACATAGCTAGCATCATGAGTAGTTTTGCATGGGATGAAATGGCTCATCTTAGGGAACCTATCTACTACCACATAGATGCTATCCATACCTGTCTTAGTCTTGGGAAGTCCTACTACAAAGTCCATACTTACACATTCCTAAGGCCTATTAGGAACTGGCAATGGCTGATAGAGTCCTGCATTACTAGACCCTCCTTTAGCTCTTTAACACACACCACATTGCTCCACATATCTTTTCACATCTCTTGGCAACCTAGGCCAATAGTAGTACCTCTGCACTAGATCTAGGGTCTTGTTGATCCCAAAGTGTCCACTCAAACTGCCATTGTGTTTCTCTTGTATGAGATTTTCTCTCATGGATCCCCTAGGTACACATAGCTGATTACCCTTGAACAAGAGACCACTCTGAAGAGTGTATTCTACAAACTCACCATGGAAATGGTTCTCAGACTCTTTGCAAACCTTGTAGGCTATTGAGAAGTCTTCATCTCCTTCATAGAGTTCCTTGAAACTCTCTATTCCTATGCTCTGCAATTGTAGCTCTTGAACAATCAACAACTTTCGGCTCAAAGCATCTGCCACTTTGTTAAGCTGCCCCTTCTAATGTTTAATGGTGAAGGTAAAGGATTGGATATACTCCATCCATTTCAAATGTCTATTGCTAAGCTTTTCTTGACTGTTGATGTAACTCAAGGCCTGGTTATCTGTGAACACTACAAATTCCTTTGGGAGTAGGTAATGCCTCCATTTTTTTAGAGATTGAACCAATGCATATAGCTCAAGGTAATAGGCTGACTACTTCTTCTTTGCTTCATTAAGCTTCTCACTAAAAAATGCCACAGGTCTTCCCTCTTGACTCGATACACCTGCTACTGCAATTCCACTTGCATCACACTCCAATGTGAAAAGCTTATCAAAAGTAGGTAAGAGTAGGATAGGTTTTGTGGCTACCTCTTGATTCAATAGTTGGAATGCTTTATCAGCTTGTTTAGTCCACTTGAACTTGGTTTTAAGACCTCCCTTGATGGTGTCAAGCACTGGTACACATAAGCCACTGAAGTTCCTCACAAACTTCCTATAGAATTGGGCTAGACCATGGAAACTCCTTACCTCAGTCCCTATTTTAGGAGCAGGCCAATCCAAAATAGCCTCCACTTTGCTTGGATCCATCTTCAAGGTCCCCTTAGACACCACAAATCCTAAGTATACCAACTCTTTCTTCATGAAGTCACACTTCTCTAGGTTGATTGATAGCTTCTCCTCATGCAACCTTTCTTGAACTAACCTCAAATGCTCAAGATGCTCCTCTTTGGTTCTGCTATAGATGAGTATGTCATCTAGGTACACAACCACAAATCTACCTATGAAGTCCTTCAATACTTCATTCATCAACCTCATGAAGGTGCTTGGAGCATTAGTAAGCCCAAATGGCATCACAAGCCATTCATACAACCCCTTTGTGGTCTTAAAAGCAGTCTTCCATTCATCTCCTTCCTTAATTCTAATCTGATGATAACCACTTTTAAGGTCCAATTTGGTAAAGTACATGGCACCCCCTAAACAGTCCATTAGATCCTCTATTCTAGGAATAGGAAATATTTACCTTATGGTGATCCTATTGATTGCCCTTGAATCAGTAAATAGTCTCCACTTGCCTCCTTTCTTTGATTCTATCACTACCGGAACTGCACATGGGCTGATGCTCTTCTTGACTAGTCCTTGATCTAACAACTCCTGCACTTGCCTTGCCACTTCCTTATTCTAGTCAGGTGTGAGCTTATATGTTGCCTTATTAGGCAAGGATGCACCAGGGACAAAGTCTATTTGATGACTAATAGACCTTCTAGGTAGGAGAGTTGCAGGTGCTCCATCACTCACTATATCCTCATACTCTTGCAACATCTATTTGACCTCCTTAGGTACCTCTATCTGCAACTTATTCTCCTCCTCCTTAGGCTTCACAAAAATGGCATATCCTACGGTCTCCTTCTCCTAAAACAAGTATAAGAACTCTTTACCAGTGTTTAGTAAGACACTAGGTGTTCTTGAAGTTCCTTCATCATCCTTTGTCAAGGATTGAATCTTGAAGGTTTTGTCATCCTTCTTGAAGGAAATGGACTTCGCCCCTGCATCATAGATCATCTTCCTATCAAATTGCTAGGGTCTTCCTAGCAGCAGATGACAAGCATCCATAGGAAACACATCACAAAGGATCTTATCCTTATATCCTCCAATAGCAAACTCTACCCAAGTCTGTTCATTGACAAGAACACTTTATCCTTTGTTCAACCAAGTCACCTTGTAAGGGCTAGTGTGGGGTATTCTTGTGAGTTTCAACTTCCTAACTGCCTCTTCTGATATGATGTTGTTAGTTGAACCTGAATCAACTATCACCTTGCAAACTTTACCAATAATCTTGCGTCTCACCCTAAACAATTCTCTCCTATGCTTAGGTTCCTCCTTAACTGGTTGTCTGATCAAAATCCTATTGAACATAATATTTTCCCTAATTTTTGATTCAATCTAGTCCACATCCGATGTCTTGTTTCTTGATGAGTCTTCATGGGCATAAGCAACCCTCTTTCCACTGTTGGATGAGGTAGGCTTGTCAAGACATCTATAACCCGGGTGTCCTAATTGTCCACAGTTGTAGCATTTCATGGTTGCAAAGTAGGAACTACCTCTACCAGTACCTCTGCCCCTATTTGAACCACCTTGTGCACCTCTTCCTCTAGAACATCCTCCTCTGAGATTGGTGTCACTATTATTCTCGGTCAACTTGGACTCTCCCTAATTCCTTTGGTCATTTGCCTTGCTTTGGGAACCACCTCGGTGGCTCATTTGATCTCTACCTCTACCTCTACCCCTGTTATTGGAGTCTCCCTTAATTTTGTTCCTCTCTTCTACCTTAGTAGCAAGTTGATGACATTTTTGGATAGTGGTAGGATTCCATAGGCTTCTCTCCTCTTGAATATTCCACTTTAGGCCTCTTAGATACGTAACCACCTTAATAGATTCCTCTTCTTGGATCTTGGACCTAAGACATAGCTTTTGAAACTCCTCTATGTAGGAGGCCACATCAAGGTCCTTATGCTTCAATCCCTATCTCTTCTTATAAATTTGGACTTCATAATCCTCTGGCAAGTAGTTCTCTTTGATCTTACCCACCATAGCCTTCCAATTTGCAATAGGTAGCTTCCCCATGCTAATCCTCTCCTCTTGTAGGTATTTCCATCATGTCAAAACTGCTCCCCTTAGTCTTGATTTGGCAACCTTAACCTTTTGGGCTTCTATCACAACCTCACACTCAAAGTGGTTTTCCATACCCTCAATCCACTCCATGATGGTGTCAATATCCATCCTTCCACTGAAAAGTGGCAATCCTTCCAGAGATTTAGGATTCAAAGCCTTGATGGCCTTCACAAAAGGTTCCTCATTGATCAAGGGGTCTGGTTTAAGTATAATGTCATCTATATCAATAGTTGTCTTGCCTTTATCCTTGGTGTCTTCACCCCATAGTCCATGTGCTCTCTGATCAACCACCTCTTGCAGTTTATCCCTTATCTCACTCATAGCTTCTTCAAGGAGTCTATTCTTCTCCCTCTACTCTTCTACCTCTCTAACCAACTCTGCATTAGTGACCATCTTCTTCTCCCCTACTGATTTACCAGAAGATAGAGACATGCATGGTCCACCAAATCTTTAACTTTCTCTGATACCAATCTGATGGGAATGGTTTGGGATAGACTATCCTAGTCTATGCTCTTGGATCCTTCCCTTGGATCACCAAGTGTTCTAACCACACCCTAGGGTCTCTAAGAATTCCCTTTCTTGAGGAATCCCCTGACCTTGCCCAATCCACCCACCAATAAGTTGCTATGTTGCTCCTAAGGTCTCACTTACTCATGAGACTCAAGAACCCTTACTATGGCTAATAAGGGCTCGGCTTGTCCCACTGCTTCTTAGGTCACAGCAAGGTTAGGATAGGTATTGAACAATGGTACACATCCATCCATGTTCCCCCAAGAAGTTTCAACCTTCATTCTTCTTACCGATCTCACTATTTTGCCCATTTCCTACAAAATAGGGCTACAAGGAATGAGCCCCTGATAGGCCTCCATTCTGGACTTTTAGGGCTCCCTCTTGCAAACGATGCACAATCCTAATAAACTCCCAAAATGGATTGCCAATCATATGGAAAGGAATCAAGGATTTTTTAGGTTTTGGGCCTCCAAGTGGTCGTACAATGCCTTGGGCAAATTTTGGGGTTTTTAAGGGTTTTAAGGTCTGCCTAGGTCATAGTGAAGGTTTTTTTTTTTAGCCACATTTTATGGATTGGTGGAAGCTCCTCCTTCACACCAGTGGTACTTCACACACTCCTCTACACCTCCTCCAAAGAGTGCACTCTCCTCTGACCAACCTTGCTCTCACGGGCCTCTACACCATCAACCATTCCTAACCAGGCACTGTCCATCTCGCCTAGGAGTGGCTCAATGGATGGCTTCCTTGAATTTTCAAGGGCCCTTCTTTCTTTGAAGTATGGTACAAGGTCTGAACTCTCATTCCCCATGGTTTCATGGTGGCTCCAAAATGGAGAATGGTGTTGCTAACCCATTAGCACAAAACTGTCCCAAAACTGGGCAGTGATAGTGAATAACACAAAATATTTATAAAGAACTTAAACCTGCACACCACACTAACACCGAGTGCTTGAAATGAAATATTATATTCAACACAAACTCCCAACATAGTTTTACTATCAAAAACAATCCATTAACATGCTCGGTTGCTTCATTCAAGCTGACTAGTAACCAAATTAACAATCACAGTCAAGACTTCCTTTCTTGGGCCGTACAACAACTAACATCCAACCCACATTTTAGGGTTTGAAACATTATATATTAGCCATACCTCAGTCAGTGTGCCAAAATTAGGGCTCTCCACGCTCAACAAGGGTTTTTTACCTTTTGGGTGGAAAAGTTGCTTGACAACTTTGAAAAGTTGTCATGCAACTTTTGCATCTTTTGAGCAACTTTGTCATGGTTTCTCTTCATGACTCCTAGGCCTATTTTGGGCTATACTAAGGACATCACCATGCCAAAAAGGCCTTACACACATCAAAGGCACACTCAACCTCTCCTGTACAAGAAATCACAACAAAATAACTAAGGACCTAGCTAAGACAAATGAGCTCATGGCTCTTATTGCATATACAATGGCTTCAAAAGAAGAAAAATACCAACAAAAGAAAGAAGGAGGAAGAGCTTAGAAGGGTGCTCCTGCACCAGTAAGCCACTATCGACTATATTCAGTGCATTCTTCATTTAATTCTCTATCATTCGCCACTTTACACAATTTATTCTCTATACTACTAACGTTCTCTAGTTTTATGTCTTTTTCATAGCTGATTGAAAACTCATTTGCATTTAAAATGTTATATACTTGCTCAAGAATCTCCAAACTACAAAGGTTAATACCATTGCAACCAGTGCATTATTTTTTATTTACAAAAGAGTTCATTAAATATCCATACTTCATGTTTACTCTGAAACATAAATCTACTTCTTCCATATACATACAACTGCTTTCAAGCCATTCTACTTTGTGCTTAAAGGAATTTTAATTCATTGTGTAAATTGGTGAATGAATAGAGATCGTGTGTACAAAGAACTACAATACAAAGTAGAACATGATAAGTTCTACTCTGATGTCACAATTCATGTTAATACTCTAAATAATGTGGAAAGAGATTGTGAGCATAATATATTCAAGCAAATGAAAATAGTGAAGTCAAAATTTGATTCTGATTCAAATTAAATAATATTTGTTGGTCCAATTATGGAGATAGAGCAAAGTAACATAATAGATCACACTACTTTGATGGCTTCAAGACCATCTAATGTGCAAAGTGAAATAGAATTAATCCATGCATGGATTAATAACCCATACGCAGATCCTTTAAGAATTATTGATTGGCATGCAATTGGTGTGTCTCCAATTAACAAATATGTCACATCAAGTTTACTTGACATGGCATTCCCAACACTATTTGTTGATGGTAGATGTGATTGGGTAGAACCATAAATAAGACGAGTTCACCCCCATGAATATGTTAAGCATTTTCTTTGGTATAAGAATCACCATTTTGGCAAAAACCCAAGATTTAGGTACTACATGATGAACATGATAATGAGACATCAAGCAGACAGTTCAAGTGCAGTTTTTGCAAAAAGAAACTTTCAAGATTTTCCCATCACCATAAATGATTCACGTGAGCACATGGAGAAGTGCCAACCTCACACTTGGCTGATATGTTGATGCGATTTTGGATAACATTAAGAGGAACCAGGTCATATTGGTCAAAATGCAGAGAAGAACTATCTGACATGCTAAATCAAATAGGAATACCAACAATATTATTCACACTAAGTGCAACTGATTTGTATTCACCAGATTTACATAAATTAATATCAGGAACAACACCAAGTAATCCACATGAAGCTCAAATATGGAGGAAACAAAACGTTATTGACTACCCTCACATAGTTTCCCACTATATGCATTTAAGACATTCAAACTTTAGAAAATAAATATTAGAAAAGGGCTTCGATGTTAAAGACTATTGGTGCAGATATGAGTTGCAACATAGGGGATCACCACATATTCATGGATTCTTATGGATACATGGAGTACCAAATATAGATAAAATTGATTGGTCTAATGAACAAGAAGTAAAAAGTGCAGAAAAATATTTTCATTCCATTGTTCGTGCATGAAATCCAAGAGTTGATCTTCATCAGTGAAACATATAGGTATAATTACGATGAACAATGAAAATTTTTGTTGTACATCACAAATTTAAACACCTATACGAATGGCCAATTAATACATTAATATTTGTTACTACGGGCATTTCTAAATTTTTCTCTACATCCATGCTTAAAACATACAAGACAACTTATTCAAATGGATATAGATCAATATTATGAAGAAATCTTAAACACTGTACAAAGACATAAAATATGTAGAGAGGGTGCATGCTTAAGAAAGAAAAAAAGAACCATGGTTTATAGGTATGTACTTTAAAAAATTAAAATTTTATATATAAAGAGTAAGTATAATATTGGAAAAATGATAAGTAAAATAAATTTATATAAATTGTAGATACAATGCTCCTTGGAATTTAAATTTGGATGGTTCAAAATTATATGAGGATGAAGACATCGGTGAATTTTTTTTTGATCCAGCAAGGAATGATGATAGAGTCAATTCACATAATTATTATATATTGCAATTATGGAGAGCAAACATAGACTGGCAACCTGCTCTCTCGAAACATGCTATGATAAAATATATTACAAAGTACGCAGCAAAAGAAGAGAAAAGTTCACAAACCTACTATCAAATGTTGACGTGTCTTGCAAATATTGAGAACCCAGATGATTTTGCAGCAAAAGCATATAGGAAACTTCTAAATGAAACTATTATTGAGAGAGATGTTGGAGCTCAAGAAATATCTCACATATTGTTAGAACTTCCACTTGTTGAGAGTAGTAGATGGTTTGTTAATCTGAATGTCTCGCGTGAAGTATTCAAACCCGTGGTTATAAATGATGGAGGAAAATGAAGAACAAACAAAATCATTCATCAATGGATATTGAACAAGGCCATTGTCTATCGAAGCTATCACAATGATTGATGTAGCTAGATCATGGATCTATAATAATAGACAAAAAGTGATAACAAATGGCAGGCCAGGAAAAATGTAGAAATAGTTAGGGTGTTTCCAAAGTTTTTATCCATGCCTCCACGTGAGTCAAGAAAACTTGTTGATTTTTGTTTTTCAGAATTATTACTCTACAAACCTTTCCATGACATAAAAATAGATATTGATGATGACAATAAATTTTTTAATATCAAATTGGGAGTCATTTAATTATAATCCATGGCATGTGGAGTGAACAAATAATGCATAAAATAATGAGAATAGTAGTCATTCAAAAACTGAAGAAAATGATTTTGTTCATGGAAACACTACAAAAAATGAATGGGAAATCATATCTAGATAACATCATGGTCAATTAATACAAGTTTTTGAAATAGATATGTTGGGAAGAAGATATATTGATAGGCAAACGAATTGGTCTTTCGGATATCTAGGTGATGAATACAAATCTCGAGCAATCAACTTATTCAATATAGTGAGAGATATAGGATTACATATATAATGATGTACCACAACATATCGATTATAAAAGCCTCAGTAGAAAGTTAAAAAAATAATTACACATTATTATGTCACCCTATTCTATGGATAATAATGTGACACCATTGTATATGATAGTTCAAGGAACAACAAGAACAGGAAAGTTGTATCTCATTGGTCCAATCAGTAAATCTCTCAAAAATGCAGCCATGCCTAATCAATGTCCCCTTTTACTACTTGCACCAATCGGAGTTGCATCATTCAAATTAAGTGCATCCACAATTCATTCGAAGTTGAGAATTACAATAAAAGATTTTAGTGAACTAGAAGGAACAAGATTAACACATTTTCAAGAAGAAATGTCCCATGTCAAATACATGTTGATTAATGAAATCAACTTCATTGGAGAGAAATTGTTGGAGAAAATAGATTCTAGACTTCATTGAGCATTTCCAAAAAATCATAATCTCAACTTTGGAGGTAAATGCACAATTGCAATTCACTATTATTAAAATTTCATTGCGTAATACTAAATGCAAATTATATGTATTAAATTTTTAAACTGTCAATTTATAAAATAGCCAATAATATTTTTCATTTGTTTCCAGGTATTTCTATTATTTTAGCTGGAGATCTAAATCAGTTGCCTCCAGTTAGAGACAAACCAACATATGATAGCAATAAACAAGCAAAACTATTGGGGGAAGACTTCAAAATTATGGTAACATGGAAAAATAGATTTAGATAGGACGGAGAAGATATACAACAAAAGTAATTTCATGAATTACTGACAAACATGAGAGAAGCACACCCTACTATTAATGATTGGAAGTTGTTAATGTCAATAACAAGCAATAATCTCACTGCAGCAATGAATGAAGAATTTGACAATAATGTTCATTTATTCTCCACAAATGATAATGTTCACAATCATAATAGGAAAAAAATATATTTGCTAAAAGAACATGTGGCACATAGTGTTGCAACAAAATCTGAAAATCTTAGTGGAATGGAAAGAAGTTTGCAGGATGAACTTGATATGGAATTGTTGATCTCAAAGAATGCAAGAGTAATGTTAACTTATAATCTATGGATAGAAGCGGGTCTTGTAAATGGAGCTTTAGGATATGTTGAAAACATTGTATACAAACCTAGAAGTATACGACAAGAACCACCAACGCATGTAATGGTTAAGTTTGATACTTACTTTGGAATATCGTTCAATGCTCAAAAGCCACAAAAAGTTCCTATTAGTGCAACACATAGAGGATCTACGACCTAGATACCACTAAGATTGCCTTGGGCAATGGCAAGGACAAATCACAAGGTCTAACACTTGAAAAAAAAAAAATTGATATAGGTCCAACTGAAAGAACAGGAATAAAATTTTAGCTATATCTCATGTAAAGTCCTTAGAAGGAGTATGAATAATGCCACAATTTACATATGATCAATATGAAAAAATGAAAATGGGAAAACAAGTTGAAAAACACAAAAATGAAGAAAATAGACAAAAAACTTTAGAAATAAGTTATCGTAACATATTATCATAAGCATTCTATTTTTTATGTAGTAAAAATTAAATTTATTTACCTCATGTCAATATACAATAATCTTGTAATGCTTGTTTTTATCAGGCTTATTTTATTCAAATTTATTACATCTATATGGTTATGTCATAATGGATTACATGTATATCATTGTCGGTTATTTTTATATACCATTATTTACTATGCCACTGGAATTTGATCACATGTCATTAATTACTATTTAAAATGATATAGATAAGGTTTATGTCTTTTAATAATGAATTATGTTTACATTTAGGATTTAAAATGCTTTAGTGTTAAGAGTTGAATTGGTTGTTATTTTAATCCAAACCCCGTTTGTCATTGTCTTCAATTTCTAAATTACTGATTTATTGTCATTAATTTCTATATATTTTTTTGTGTTGCATAGAAGGGGTTATAATTCAACAAAATAAATATGTTAATACATAGGAGCATTAAATTTGATCACAAGTTTGAACATAATGATCTTCAAATAATCCATAATGCAGAAAGAACTGCCTTTTTGTCTTCCAAAAGATTCCTACAAAAGAGAGGCTTAATTACTTATCGACCACCAACTCTTAGAAATTCCAATCAGTTCTACAGAGTTCCTGAAATCACAGAATTAATCAGTTGTGAAAATTGTAGTCCAACAGAAGTACAATTTGTTCCAGGAGAAGTTTGGTTTCAGTCGCCTCTAATGAGACCTGAAATCATTTATCAAACTATATTCGAAGAAAATGGGCCACTTTATTTAACAACAATTATTAGAGGACCACAGATGAGTACTATTAGCCTATCAAACCTACACTATCATGGACTACTATTTTGTACGCAATTTGCATCTCAATCAGACACTATATGCAATCGACAGCTGATAGATAGATGGGGCCCACAAGGAGTTTTTTCAAATATACCATATTATGAATGCATACCTAATATTTTCATAGAACAAATTCCAAAATGGATACAAATAATTTGCAAACTCTATCAAAAAATAAATGAAGACACTGAAACCTGGCATCGGCACCGACGCACCTTTTAGCACCTATATTGGTTTGACATCATCGATCCTACAACTGAATAGTTGATTCGGATAAATGTTATCTATAGTACAAATGATAGTGACTTTAAATATAATAAAGTACCAAAAGCAAGATTTAAGTTCTCATTACTTTTAGTTAAATTTTTTTAAAAATTGACTTATCAAATGTTTCTTATTCAATACTTATCTCATCTTAAAATTAAAACACTATTTATTTCAATGATCTATTTGAGAGGTATTATTTTTAACTTTTTATTGTATTCAAGAACTAAAGTTTCAAGATTACAATAAATTGGGATTACAATAAATTGGGATTTAATATCGCAGATGAATGTAAATATGTTGGCCATTATCTAATGCATGCAACAATATTTTTTCCGTTGTATGAGTTCTTACAAAGAGGTTGTGGTTTATAAAGTACCGCATCAATATTTTCTTCCATAAATAATAATACTAATTAGTGAAAAAAAAAAAGCTGAAGAAAAAAGACTACAACATTTACAACCAACTTCATTTACTATATTTTCATAAATATTTTATAATTTCTATAATGAAAATTCAATTTATTTACTTCATTCCAGTATAAGTAATATCAATTTTATTTGAAAATGCATTGAACAAATATATAGTCACCACATAAAGTTAATATCAATTTTAACTAACTTAATTCTAAGCCTCTCAGTATTGTAAATACTAATAAAAACTTAAAAATTGAAAGTACCACTAATCTAACTTTAATCTTAATTTTCATAGCATCTATTAAAATTGAAGTTCTCTAACCATTCTGTATTGTATATTTTTGAGAAAAATGTTTTACAACACTTGAATATGTTAACATGTTGTAGGTTTGATGGAGGATAAAAAATCAAAAAGCATGTGGGAAGACCTATGAGAACCATTATTGTTAATGATTATAAGAAAATTCCCAAAGTAACAAAATTCCCAAAGTATTGTAAATGCATAGAGATGGTATCCAATAATATCTATTGTTTCTCAAAATGGATAAAATATTTTGATGAGAAATCATACAAACAATTGTGAGATTGTTGAATTCAACTACGCTACATTAATTTAGATGATAATTCCATCACCAACAATACTACTAGAAAGTATGCACCAATTGAAAATTTTGAATTCTAATTATGAATGTATTAAAACACTATCTATAAGACTAAACCTATTTGAACTCCAATTCTAACGATTAAACTATAAACATAAAATAAATTACATGCAAGAAAACAAATTCAACCATAACTACAAACCTAATTCAATATAGCACCATATTGAATCTTAACACTAACCCGAAACCAAATTTAACCATAAACCTAACACAACGAACTTCAATGATAACCTTAAACCGAACAAGGCGTAAACCAAATTTTTCTCTTATCATAAACATAATTACCCACTATACCAAATTCAACCCTAAACCTAAAATTAATTGAACCCTAACCTAAACACTAAAACAATATCCAAATTGTATCCTAACCCTAATCCTAATCGAGTAGAGGACTAGATTTAAGGTAACCCCAAACTACACCTAATAAAACTCTAACCTTTATGTCAAACCATTTATAACCATAATAAAATGTCGTTTTAGAATTCCATCAACATTATTGTTTTATAATGATTATGTTTTAATTTGGGTTTACTTTACTAAGGGTCAATTTTTTTATTTTATAAATGTTGAAGTAATCTTATTAAACTTAAATTATTTAGGTTAAACAAATTATTAATTTCCCTTTAGATTGATTTAAATAATTTAAATGAAAAATATTATTAAATTTTGAAAAGTATTATTATTATTATTATTTAGCCAATGGGGAAATTTTGATCTCTCTCAAGATATTGGTTGCATGGGATTTTATGGATTTGAGGGTTTTCTTTCCTGATTCCTTCAGGAGCTATCGAATGGGTTTTAATATTAATAAAATTATAGTGGTTGCTCACTTTTGAAAACAAAACAACAACATTGAATAATGTTTAATTTAAATTATTAAAGTGAAAATATTTATTATTTGGTATTTCATTTGATTTCAAATAAGTTATTCTTTACTTATAAAATTATTCTTATTCTTATTATTATGTTTTATTATCTTAAATTTAAAGCCAGCTTAATTTATTTATGTAATAATATATATGCTAGTTTAAGTAATAGTAAAACTAATTGTAATCATATCTATCAATCCCTTATGTGAGTATTAATACCACTTTTCACATAATAATTAATTTATATTTGAAGTTAAATTAAAAAATGATATATTTAGATTTTATCTTAAATATAAAAAAATTAATTATTATATATTATGTTTATTTTTTTTAAAGTTCAATTAAATTTTAGAAATTAATTTCTCATTAATCCTTTCTTGAAAATCTTATACTTATTAAAGTTATGTTAGTGTAGAATAATATTTATCAACAATTAATTAAACTAGCTAGAAACAAAATATTTTTTCTTTAATTCAGTCTATGTTAAATTTAGTAACCATTATAATGATTTTATAAATAAATTATCTGATTGAAAAATAACAATTTTTTATAATCTGGGACTCTCAAAGAGTCATTGATGAAGATAATTTAATTTCATTAAAAAAAATATCGATTTCTATGTCGTGGTTTAGATTTTGATTGTTGATATAGGTTTTGTATTTTTGTTATTCTTAATCTAAAAAAAATAAAAAATGAATTGAATATATAAATTTTCATCATGTAATTTTGTCTATTTCTATTAATATTTTAAAATATTGGTGTGTTTTAGTTGACATATTTTAATATAAAATGATTACTAAATAGTTTAGTTATGTTAATACACATGTTAAAAAAAATATTTTATAGTTAATCTTGATACAGTTCTTAAGAATGAAATGACACTAAAGTTAAAAATAATTTTTTTAATTTATTTAATTATATAGGCACTTTATTGGACTTTAAAGTTGACAAATTAAAAAAAAAATAGGCACTTTGAGACACTTATTCTAATAATATATATAAGCTAGTAGAGTCACAACATGAATTGGAAGACATGACATAAATTAATTTCAAATTATATTTTGTTGTATAGTTATATATTTTGGATTGGTACAGTGTTAGATTTAGGATTCCCTTTGATTCAATTCTATATTTAGAATTGTAGTTAGGATTGGGATGAAAATAGTAGGCCTAATTCAATACGGATTAGAGTTCATTTTTGTTTACTATTAGGGTTAGGGTTTGATTTGGTTCAAAATAGTAGGCCTAATTCAATAAGGAATATAGTTCATTTTGATTTTCTATTAGGCTTAGCATTTGATTTGGTTTCGAGTTACAGTTCAAGGTTAAATTAATTCTAAGAGTTCATGTAGTTTAATTTAGGGACCAAATTTTGAGGTGATAAAAATAATTTGTTTGAATCAATTTTTTAAAACATATTATAATACTTTGTGCTCATTATTATGGTTAGAATTTAATTTGGTTTAGCATTAAATTAGGCTTAGTTTAATGTTGCAATAGTTTAGTTTTAGGGTTAGTGTGTAGTGTTAGGGCTTAAGTTTGTTTAGTGTTAAGGTTACGGTATAATCTAGTTTAGGTTTAGGGTTAATTTGGTTTAGTGTTCAATTAGGTTTATTGTTAGAGTTTAACTTATTTTAATGTTCAATTAGTTTGAAGTTTAGGGTTCAATTTCGTTTAGTGTCATGGTTAGCATTGAATCTGATTTAGGGTTTTGTTTCTATGAGATATAGGGTTAGTGTTGAATTTCCTATAGTATTCAATTTGGTTTATGATTGGGGTTTAATTTGATTTAGTTTTATAGTCACAGTGTAATTTGGTTTATGATTTTGATTTAATTTATTTCATGGTTAGGGTTTTATGTGGTATAAGGTTCAATTTGGGATAAGGTTCAATTTACCTTAGTGTTAGTGTTAGGGTTCAATTGTGTTTAGGATTGGAGTTTGGGTTTTATTTGGTTTAGTGTTTGAATAGATTTAGAGTTATGGTTCAATTTGGTTTATTTTTATGCTTATGGTATAATTTGGTTAAGATTTTTGCTTGAATCTGGTAGTCGATTTGTTATTCGATTACATTTTTGCTTACGCTTTAATTATATTGAAATTGTTTTAATATTTTAGGGTTTGGTCTGCTTAATTCTTATTATTAGGGTATAATTTGGTTTGGTATGTGGCATATATATAATAATATATATATGCTAGGGTTAGGTTAATGGTTAGGATTTAGATTTACTTCATGATTAGGGTTAAGATTGTGGTTAGGTTTAGGATTAGACATTATGGTTAGGATTATATCTATGGTTAGGGATAGGGTTAGGATTATTGTTAGGGTTAGGTTAATGTTTAGGGTTTGGATGGTAATCATGGTTAGGGTTAAGGTTCTAGTTAGGCTTAATTTTTAGGTACATGGTTAGGATGATGTCTACGATAAGAGTTTATATCGTAGTGTTAGGGTTAGGGTTATGGTTTTAAAGGGTTAGGATTAGGATTATATTTAGGGTTTACATAATTGGTAGGGTTAGGTTAATGGTTAGGGTTTGGATTGACATCATGGTTAGTGTTATGGTTAGCATTAAGATTGTGGTTAGGCTTAGGATTTAGGGTTATGGTTAGGATTACGTGTAGGGTTATGGTTTATATCATAGGGCTATGGTTAGGGTTTGGATTATATTTAGTGTTTACATCATTGTTAGGGTTAGGTTAATGGTTAGGGTTTCAATTTTATTTATGATTAGGGTTAGGGTTAGGGTTAATATTGTGGTTAGGCCTAGGATTTAGCATTGTGATTGAGATTATGTCTAGGGTTAGGGTTAGGGTTATAGTTATAATTTACATCATTGTTAGGGTTAGGTTAATTGTTAGGGTCTAGATTTACATAATGGTTAGTTTTACATTTAGCCTTAAGATTGTGGTTAGGCTTCGGATTTAGGGTGATGGTTAAGATTTTGAATAGGGTTAGGGTTAGGATAATAGTTATGGTTTACATCATTATTAGGGTTAGGTTAATGGTTAGGGTTTGGATTTACATCATGATTAGGGGTAGGGTTAAGATTATGATTCGGATTAGGATTTATGATTATGGTTTGTTTTATGTCTATAGTTAGGGTTAGGATTAGAATTACAATTAGGGTTTACATCATTGTTAGGATTAGGTTAATGGTTAGGTTTTGGATTTGCATCATGGTTAGGGTTGTGGTTATGTTTAAGATTGTGGTGAGGCTTAATATTTAGAATTATGGTTAGGATTATGTCCAGGGTTAGGCTTTATATCATAGGGTTAGGGTTAGGGTTACATAAGGATTATATCCTAACAACAATTGTAACCCTAACTCTAGCCTTAAAACCTAAATCCAAACCCTATCCATTAACCTAATCCTCACCATTAGAATTTAGTATTATGGTTAGGATTATGTGTAGGGTTAGGGTTAGGATTATAGTTAGAGTTTACATCATTGTTAGGTTTAGGTTAATGGTTAGGGTTTCAATTTACATATGGTTAGCATTAAGGTTTTGGTTAGGCTTAATTGTTAGGTATATGGTTTGGATTATGTCTATGATTACAGTTTATATCATATAGATAGGATTAGGGTTAGGGTGTAGCCTTAAAACCTAAATCCAAATCCTAACCATTAACCTAACCCTAACCAATAGAATTTAGCATTATGGTTAGGATTATGTGTAGGGTTAGGGTTAGGATTATAGTTAGAATTTACATGATTGTTAGGTTTAAGTTAATGGTTAGGGTTTCAATTTACATATGGTTAGCATTAAGGTTTTGGTTAGGCTAAATTGTTAGGTATATGGTTTGGATTATGTCTATGATTAGAGTTTATATCATATAGATAGGATTAGGGTTAGGGTTGAGGGTTAGGTTTAGGATTATAGTTAGGGTTTACATCATTGTAATGGTTAGGTTAATGGTTAGGGTTTGGATTTAAATCATGGTTAGTGTTACACTTAGCCTTCCAATTGTTGTTAGGCTTCAGATTTAGGGTTATGGTTAAGATTGTGTGTAGGGTTAGGGTTAGGGTTAGGATTATAGTTAGGGTTTACATAATTGTGAGGTTTAGGTTAATGGTTAGGGTTTGGATTTATGTCATGATTAGGATTAGGGTTAAGATATTGGTTAGGATTAGGATTTATGATTATGGTTTGTTTTATTTCTACGGTTGGGGTTAGTATTAGGATTACAATTAGGGTTTACATCATTGTTAGGATTAGGTTAATGGTTAGGGTTTGGATTTGCATCATGGTTAGGGTTGTGGTTAAGTTTAAGATTGTGGTTGGGCTTAATAATAAGAATTATGGTTGCAGTTATGTCTAGGGTTAGGGTTTATATCATAGGGTTAGGGTCAATGTTATGGTTAAGGGTTAGGGTTAGGATTATAGATAGATTTTACATCATTGTTAGGGTTAGGTTAATGGTTAGGGTCAAGGTGAGGGCTAGGGTTAGTGTTAAGATTGTGTTTAGGCTTAGGATTCATGGTTATGGTTAGGATTATATGTAGGCTTAGAGTTTATATCATAGGGTTAGAGTTAGGGTTAAGGGTTAGAGTTATGGTTATAGTTATAGTTTGCATCACTTTTCGGGTTAGGTTAATGGTTAGGGTTAAGGTTAGGGTTAAGATTGTGGTTACACTTAGGATTCAAGGTTATGGTTAGGATTATGTCTAGTGTTAGTGTTAAGGGTTAGGGTAAGAAATATGGTTAGGGTTTACATCATTATCAGGGTTAAGTTAATGGCTAGTGTTTGGATTTACATCATGGTTAGGGTTAGGGTTAGTGTTTATATAAGAGGGTTAGGGTGAGGGTTAAGGATTAAGGTTAATATTATAGTTAGGGTTTACATCATTGTAAAGGTTTGGATTTACATCATGGTTAGGGCTAAGGTTAGGGATAAGGTTAAGATTGTGGTTAGGCTTAGGATTTAGGGTTATGTTTCAAATTATGTCTAGGGTTAGGTTTTATATTATAAGTTAAGGGTTAGTATTAAGGGTTAGGGTTACGATTGCAGTAAGGGTTTACATCATTGTTAGGGTTAGGTTAATGGTTAGTGTTTGGATTTAGGTTTTAAGGTTTGGGTTAGAGTTACAATTGTTGTTAGGCTTAGGATTTATTGTTATTGTTATGATTATTTCTACAGTTAGGGTTTATATCATATGGTTAGGGTTAGGGTTAAGGGTTAGGTTTAGGATTGTAGTTAGGGTTTACATTATTGTTAGGATTCAATGGTAAGGGTTTGGATTTATATCATGTTAGTGGCTAATTATGGTTATATTAGGGTTTAAGTTTTAGTTAGGCTTTAATTTTAGGGTTATAGTTAAGTTTAACATATTGTTAACCCTAAATTAAATCCCAACTCTAATCATATTCTTCCCTTAAGTTAACACTAACACTTTTTGTAAACTTTAGTTTGGTTGTTAGCCAACTATTGTAAAACTTTAGGTTTCGGGTCCTTGTAAAACCCATTTGTCCTTATCAAAAACACTTCTTGTAAACTTAATTCTAACCTCAACCTTACTAAAAATTTAATTAGGATTAGAGTTCAATTAGAATAAGGGTTTGGGTTAGATTAGGATTAGAGTTCAACTAGGATTAGAGTTTAAATAGGTTTAGGGGTAAGTTAGAGGCTAAGATTAAATTATGGTTAGATTAGGGTTCAAGTTTTAGTTAGGAATTAATTTTGGGGTTATATTTAAATTTAGGGTTAGGTTTGTCAGCATTACAATACAGTAAGAGGAAGATTGTTGGCATTACAGTAAGGTTGTTGGATATTATTGATAAAGGATGATTACTCTCTTAATATTATTATTTTGTCATTGATGTCAAGCATTTGATTTTTTGATTCAGCATGATGTTGCCATATCTTAAAGATTATGTTTTGATGAGTATAAAGATGTTGGTAAGTGACATAGAACGAATGTGAAAATGAATGGGAGTAATAAGCTATTCAATGACCAACTATTACTAAGTTAGACAATGATGAGATTATGATGTTTTGATTGTTTTGATATCTTATTTGATGAATGAAGATGAAGGAGAAAATATTTCATGAGAATAGAATGAAAAGGTTTGACACTATTCTATTTTACTGAGTAAGGAGCCAGTTGATAAATGCCAAGTTTATCAGTCACCAAGCAGAAGAAACCAAGATGAGAATATCTACCAAGTAAAGTTCAGTGTTAACCGAGTATTAACCGAGCAGTAACATAATGCATTGAATGAGTGAATACATTATTTAATAAAGGATGTCGATGAGCTAAAGATTTATAGAAGATTGGAATGTCATACAAGAAGTTTGTTAAGGATCTATGACAATGAAAATCAAGAGTCAGATCTATAGCATAGATTGAACGGTTATAAAAGAGCACAAGTACCAAGGAAGGAATACAAGTTTCAAGGCAAGATAAAACATTTTTCAGTTTGAAGGATACAATGAACCTAGTCAAGTTTGAACAAGTGATGGCCAAGATTAATCATGGGAAATGTGATTAAGGAGATTAAGCGGTTAGGAATTGCTTATAAATAAAGAAAAGTTGAAGAAAAAAGGATGCAGGCACATAGAAGCACAGTGATGCTATGAGGTGACAACCAAGTACAAAAGATTGAAGATCAGTTTGAAGAACACAGTGAGAAGCCCAACAAGGAGGAATATAAGTCTTATGACAAGATTATCTTGAGCACATAGAATCTTCTTTAGCATTTCAGATGTGAAGTTGCAGATATATTTCATTACTGTTATTTATTTTTCTAAGTGACAGAAACTCTCTTAACTGAGTGGACCTAACAGTCTTATTTGTAAATCCTCTAGGAAGGTAACATTCTAAATGAGTGTTTGAAATCCTTTGACAAGGTCACTTCTAACAAAGTGTAAGATTCTAACAGATTTAAGGGAAATCCCTTAACTGGGTCACATCTAGCAATGCGTATGTATCTTTAATAGGATTTGGTTTTAACCGAGCATACTCTAGAAGAGTATATTTTCTTGTGGGTCTGAAATCCCACAGTGGTTTTTCCCTATTAGGGTTTCCACGTTAAATCTGGTGTTATATGTGTTTTGATGTTTCAATTTTATCTGTTTATGAGTTTGAATGATTTACAGTCATAGTTGCATATCAAGTAAGTGCTACCGAGGTTGAATCTGATGAAATTTTTGTATTGTGAGTTTATCTGATTCACCCCCCTCCCTCTCATCTAACTAACAATTGGTATCAAAGATAACAATTGGTATTAGAGTTAACAATTGGTATCAAAGCTTGGACTTAGGAAGAAAAGTTTAAAGGAACTTGACGCAAGATCCAAAGATGTATAGAAGGTATGCACCAAAGTTGAGCAAGTCAAGTTTCTCTACATGGTAGAAAAGGATGAAGCTGCATTTATTAGGAATTGGAGAATATGCAACATATTATCTGGAAAATGATTACACTGCACCTATCACCTACCCAATGACAATGGAAGAAATTAGGGCAAAGAAAGAACATACTCAAGCAATGATTGAGATAACATCAACATTGACCGACTCATAGTTTAATGATCTATAAGGTTGTAATGATGCCAAAGATATGTGGGATAAACTTATATCTGTGTATGGTGGAGATGAACATGTTCAAAGAGAAAAAGTAGACAGTCTAAGTGGACAACTTGAGTCCATGAGAATGAATGAAGGTGAGAACATAATCCAATACAGTACATGGTTAAAGGAAACTGTCAATCAAATCATAGGAGCAGGAGGAACTATTGAAGAAAAGGATGTAACAAGTAAGTTGTTGAGAACACTTCTACCTGCTTATGCCATTTGAGTCTCTGCAATTAATGAATTAAGGTCTGTACCAAACATGCCAGTCTCTTTGGATGCTACTATCAGTAAGCTACATGCTTTTGAGTTAAGTAATTTTGATAACAGTGGGTCTTCGATAAACAAATTTGAATCTGCATTTAGTTCTTTTCATCTTGGTGAATTTGATGATTACAATGATAGAATATATAAGTATGCTGAAGGAAATCATATTGGAGCAAGTGAGAGATTTTGCAAAAACATGGAAGAAGTACACAAACTATATGAGGAAATCAGAAAGCAAGAAGAGTTTGAAGCACTATTAGCCAGAAGCTTACCGAGAGGCAAAGGTAAGTATAAAGGGAAGTTTCCTTTAAAATGTTTTAACTATGATAAAATTCGACATATGGCTTCAAACTGTTCTGACAAAGAATCTAGTGAAAAGAAAGAATACCGAGATGACAAACCTAAAAGAAAACCATTATAGAGAATATTGAGACTTCAGAAGGAGAGATAGAAAGACATGTCTAGTAGCTGATGAGGAATCCAATGATGATAAATCTGATGGGACTGAGACAGAGGAAGTTGTTTATGTGGCTATCAAAAATGGATTAGATGAAGAAAGGTATGAAGAAAAATCCTTAATATCACACATAAATAATAATGATTCTTGGATCATAGATAGTGGATGCTCACATCATATGACATGTGATAAAAAGAAGTTTGTTAAATTAAAAGATTATGATGGAGGTTATGTAAGATTTGGTAATGATGTACCATGTCCTGTGAAAGGTAAAGGATCTATCACACTTATTGACAATGCTAAATGTGATGATGTATATTGGGTTGAAGGTTTGAAATACAATTTGTTGAGTGTAGCACAACTAAACAATACAGGATACCGAATGGAATTTATGAAAGGAATTGTCAAAGTTCATGACAAACATGGAAAGTTGGCTACTACCAGGACTCAAACAAGAGGTAATACATTTCACCTTGACTCAACTCAGAACAATTGTCTATATACAAAAATAGAAGATACCTGGTTATGACATAAAAGGTTTTGTCATGTAAATTTTGATAACTTGATCAAAATAAGTAAGAAGTACCATGTAAGTGGTCTAGCAAGTTTAGATAAACCTGAGAATGCAATATGTCGTGGATGCCAGATGGGTAAGATGACAGAATCAAGCTTTACAAGTAAGTCTTACACTTCTAAAGGAATTTTAGATCTTGTCCATATTGATCTTTGTAGTCCTATGAAAGTTCAAAGTTATTATGGTGACACATACTTCATATTATTTGTGGATGATTACTCAAGGATGATGTCAGTTATGTTTTATAGGAGAAATTAGAAGCTTTTCAAATGTTTAAATGGTATAAGACCAGAGTTGAAAAAGAAACAGGAAGACAGTTGAAATGTCTTAGATCTCATAGGGGAGGAGAATTCATTTCAGATGAATTTAACTTATTCTGCAATGAACATGGTATAAAGAGACAAGTATCTGCACCAAGGACACCAAAGTAAAATGAAATAGCTGAAAGAAGAAATAGATCAATTGTAGATTGTGCTAGAACTTTGATGATAGAAAAGAGAGTACCTCAAACATTTTGGAGAGAAGCAATAAGCATTCTAGTTTACACCCTGAACCAAGTACAACTGAAGAAAGGAACTATGGAGACACCTTATGAAATCTGGTATGACAAGAAACCAAATGTAAGTTATTTTAAAATATTTGGAAGTAGATGTTATGTTCACAAAGATGACAGAAATGGAAAATTTGATGAGAAGAGCGAGGAAGGAAAATTTCTTTGTTATTCCTCTAGGAGTAAAGCATTTAAATGTTTGATTAAATCATCTAACAAAATTATGGAAAGTGCAAATGTTAAAATCAATGAGTTTGCATAAAGGAATGATGAAGGAAACTCCAAAGAACCAGTGGCTAGACTTGAAGGAGTAAGGACATTGTTGGCATATGCTGCTTTCAAAAATTTCAAGGTATATCAAATGGATGTTAAATCTGCATTTTTGAATGGTATACTAGAAGAAGAAGTTTATATTGAACAACCTGAAGGATTTATTGAAGAGAAGAATAAAGATCAGTTATGTAAGTTGAACAAAGCTTTATATGGTTTAAAGAAAGCACCTAGAGCATGGTATGAAAGGTTGCACTCCTACTTAATTAGGATTGGATTAATGAGGACTAGTGAAAACAACAACATGTATATGAAGAATGATGAGGACAATGGAATACTAATTTCAGCCATATTTGTTGATGATATTATTTTTTGTGTAAATGACTCTTTATGTAAGAACTTTGGAAATGAAATGTGCAAAGAATTTGAGATGTCATTAATCGATGAAATAAAGTATTTTATAGGTTTACAGATACTGCAAATGAAAAATGGGATTTTCATTACTCAATCCAAGTATATAAATGAAATTTTGAAGAAATTTGGAATGGAGGATTCTAAACCTATAAGTACTCCCATGACTACAAATTGTAAACTATCAAAGAATGATGAATCTACATCTGTTGATGAGATACTTTACTGATCTATGATTGGAAAGTTGCAATATGTAGTTCATAGCAAGCTGGATATAGCACATGCAGTAGGCATAGCTGCAAGATTTTCAGCAGATCCCAAAGAAACCCATATGACAACAATCAAGAGTATTTTCAGATACCTAAGAGGCATTGAAGATTATGGTTTACTATATAAAAAGAATGATTTTGACTTAAAAGTCTATACTGATGCTGATTGGGCAGGAAATATTGATGACAGGAAAAGAACAAGAGGTGGAGCTTTCTTTTTGGGAGAAAGACTAGTTAGTTGGCTTAGCAAGAAACAAGAATGCATTTCACAGTCAAGAGGTGAAGCTGAATATGTCGTTGCTGCATTGAATTGTACCAATAGAGCATGGATCAAACAATTGTTGGAAGGTATGAATGAGATGGTTACCGAGCCAGTAACTATATTTTGTGATAATACAAGTGCTAGTAACATTTCAAAGAATCTGGTAATGCACTCTAAGACAAAGCATATATCTATAAAGTATCATTATCTTAGAGAAGAAGTTCAAGAAAAGAAAGTTGTGCTGGAAAATGTTAGCATAAAGGAATAAATAGTAGACATCTTCACAAAGCCACTGCCAAAGGACTCTTTTGAGTATCTCAGAAGTAAGTTAGCGGTCCTACCCCTATCTAGTACTCACTAATAGAGTTCGGTGAAAGCATCAATTCTATGACTCTACAGAATACTATTTGTGAGTTGATGCTGATTTACACACTTTAGGATGTTGTCTAAAGTTGTGCAAGAAATAGTGAATGAAGACAAGATGCTCTGACCAAGATACATTAACAGTAGACAAATTACTTCATAGTGGAAGTAATCATTGATAAGTCTTACTTTTGGCATTGTTGTCAAAGGGGGGGAAGACTAATGATAGGGGGAAAAAATTACAAGACAAGTTTTACAGCTCAAGGATAACAAGAGAAAATTAACAGCAGTTCAAATCAATTGGAAGAAATCAAGTTGGTATTGCCATCAATGCCAAAGGGGGAGATTGTTGGAATTACAATACATTAAGAGGAAGATTGTTGGCATTACAGTAAGGTTGTTGGAGATCATTGATAAAGGATGATTACTATCTTAATATTATTATTTTGTCATTGACGTCAAGCAATTAATTTTCTGATTCAGTATGATGTTGCCATATCTTAAAGATTATGTTTCGACGAGTATAAAGATTTCGGTAAGTGACACATAAAGAATGTGAAAATGAAGGGGAGTAATAAGTTATTCAATGGGCAACTATTACCAAGTTAGACAATGATGAGATTATGATGTTTTGATTGTTTTGATATCTTATTTGATGACTGAAGATGAAGGAGAAAATATTTCATTACAATAGAATGAAAAGGTTTGACACTATTCTATTTTACCGAGTAAGGAGTGAGTCGGTAAATGCCAAGTTTATCAGTCACCGAGCAGAAGAAACTGAGATGAGAATATCTACTGAGTAAAGTTCAGTGTTAACTAAGTATCAACTCGATAGTAATAGAATGCATTAAATGAGTGAATACATTATTTAATGAAGGATACCGATGAGCTGGAGATTTATGGAAGATTGGAATGTCATGCAAGATGTTTGTTAAGGATCTACAGAAATAAAAATCAAGAGTCAGATCTACAACATAGATTAAAAGGTTATAACAGAGCACAAGCACCAAGGAAGGAATACAAGTTTCAAGACAAGATAAAACATTTTTCAGTATGAAAGAAACAATGAACGTAATCAAGTTTGAACAACTGATGGCTAAGATTAATCATGGGAAATGTGATTAAGGAGATTAAGCAGTTATGAATTGCTTATAAAAAAAGAAAAGTTGAAGAAAAACGGATGCGGGCAAATAGAAGCACAGTGATGCTACATAGGTGACAACCGAGTACAAAAGATTGAAGATCAGTTTGAAGAACACAGTGAGAAGCCCAGCAAGGAGAAAGATAAGTCTTATGACAAGATTATCTTGGGCATATAGAATCTGCTTTAGCATTTTAGATGTGAAGTTGTAGATATATTTCATTACGGTTATTTATTTTTGTAAGTGACAGAAAATCTCTTGACTGAGTGGACCTAACAGTCTTATTTGTAAATCCTCTAGGAAGGTAACATTCTGAATGAGTGTTTGAAATCCTTTGACAAGGTCACTTCTAACAAAGTGCAAGATTCTAACAAAACTGAGGGAAATCCATTAATCGGGTCACATCTAGCAATGTGTATGTATCTTTAATGGGATTTTCTTTCAACGGAGCATACTCTAGAAGAGTATATTTTCTTGTGGGTCCATAATCCCACAGTGATTTTTCCCTATTAAGGTTTCCACGTTAAATATGGTGTTATATGTGTTTTGATGTTTCAAGTTTATCTATTTATGAGTTTGAATGATTTACAGTCATAGTTGCATATCAAGTAAGCGCTACCGAGGTTAAATCTAATGAAATTATTGTATTGTGAGTTTATCCGATTCACCCCTTCTCCTCTCATATAACTAACAATTGGTATCAGAGTTAACAAGGTTATAATTATTTTTGAACTATGGTTAGATTAGGGTTGAATTTTAGGGTTTGGTTACAATTATGTTTCAATTATGGTTAGATTAAGGTTGATTTTTAGGGTTAGGTTATGCTTTAGGGTTCAACTAGATCTTAATTAGGGATATTGTCAAGGTTAGGGTGTGATTATCGCAAGGTTTTTTTATTATATTTAGGTTTCAGATAAAGAGTTTACTTGGGGTTAAAATTAGGCTTATGATTCAATTACATTAGGGTTAGGGTTTGGGCTATAATTCTATTAAGATTAGGTTTCAAATTAGGTTTCAGGTTCAATTAGGGTTAAATTAAGGTTAAATTTGTAGATAAGGTTGAATTATATAGTTGGACTTAGATTAATTCTAATTTTGATAATGCTCATTTATTCTTACTTATCTAATATATTTCAATCAAATAAACCTAACCTTAAAATTAACTCTAACTATGTAATCAAACCCTACTTGAAAATATATAATCAAACCCTACCTAAAAATTCAACCTTAATCTAACTTGAATTGATGTGAAGAGTCAATAAAGATAACTCTAATTAACGTGAAGAGTTAGTAAAGCTTGTACTAGGAAAAGTTCAAGATGATGATAGCACAACCACAAGATTCCCATGGTGAACCAATGAATCAAAATAAGTTTTGATTCATTTGTTCACTTGACTATAATCACAATTAACTTCAAGTGAATATATTTCTCTACACTAACAATTTAATATGTAATGTTTCTCCAATTTTTAATTAGATCATTGCAAGTACATAACTACAAAGCCGTCTCAATAATGGCTTTGTTATATTCAATTTCATTTTTAATATTTTTTTAACAACTTAAAGTATTTAATCTATTAGTTATATGTTGGGTATTCACATAGAGGAAAATAGATGTCAAATTAATTGAAACAATTCAAATGTTGACACATAAATTTGTTGCGATTGTAAAAGTCTCTCAGCTTAATTAACTACTAGCTTATATAGTATTGATTTATGTAGTAGATTATCCTCTTCAAATATCGTTAGACATTAATGGTGGCCTTGTAGGGAAAAGGCTAAACTCAGAGGAGATATGCATCGATTTTACAGAGGAATTGGAGGATGTGTTCGTTTCGGAATAGAACGCGGTCATTGGAAGGATTATCGGGTTGAACTGGTCAAGAAAAAAAATTAAAAAATGGGTGGAAGGCAATTGGGGGTTGCGGACTGTCATTAAATTCATTCCAAAAGGCTTCTTCGTGGGGTGAACTCACAATAATGGTTCCCACTTTTTTGCCACTTTTGACACTGAGATGAACATTTTTAAAATAATCTTCAACTTCCGACAACTATAACTTTTGAACTATTAAGAATTCGAAGATGATGTAAATTAGTGATTTTTAGAATTTTGTCTTTAAATTCTAAATATATTATTTTCATATTTTTTTGAACATTTTTTTAAAATGTTTTCCATCTCCCTCCAAAAGTATTTTTTTACAAAAAACTACATTTTTTAAGACTGATGTGCCTCCTGAAACGCATAACATTTTTTCTATAAATGATAAAAACTCAATTCTTTCAAATTTTGGTCTGTAACATTAATATCTAGGGCCTATTGTTGGTTTGATAATGATATGTTGAATATTTTTCATTTTATTAAGTTTTGAAGTCTGACAAGTTATAATTCAGACACAGGTTTAGGTTTGAACACATAACTTATTCTATATATATCGAAATTATTTTATAATTTTTTTGTTAGAAAGAAGACATCAATTTCTAGGGCATGGATATTTTTCAGAGTTTTTTTGAATTAGTTTCCTATTTTTCCCAATGCGTTGAACAGAGAAGTTCATGTTCAGTGAAAAACCAATATTTCATAAAATTAAAGAAACAAGAACATAATAAATTCACAATATAATCAAATTATACTCATTGGAAAGATTACTCCGAGCACTACCATCTTATATTTTTGGGTTATAAAGATTCTTTTATTTGAGCCTTGAACCTGAGGTTTGAAGGCCAAAATTTCTCAAAATTCTGAAGAATTTGGGGAGAGATCTCAAAAAAGGTAGTTCATACGAACAGGGGTTCGAATGAAGGGGGTTTGAGCGAAGGGGGGTTCGAGAGAACCCCCCCAATATAATTAAAAATTGACAAAAATAACCATTGAAGGGGTTTCACTCGAAAAGGTAGGTTCGAGAGAAGTGGGGGGTTCGCTCGAACCCCAAAGGGTAGTTCATACGAACACCCCTAGTTCGAACAAACACCCTCCAAATTTTTTTTCTCCCCATTGTGTTTCTCCTTCATGGGTAAAAGTGGGAACCATTATTGTGAACTCATCGCGTGGTCTTGTTTGAGGATGGCAAAGAAAGAAATCGAATTCCCAATCAGGAGAATTGGCTCGCAAATAATCACACAATATATCTGCAGCCATGGTCCCCAAATTTTGATCCAATACTATTGGTTTTATACTCTACACTGGTATGGATTCGATTGCACAATTTACCGATTGAATATTAGAGTTAGGTTCTTCTGGAAAAGATTGACAGAACCTTGGGGACTCTATTGGAAGTAGATTTTGATGATGAGGATGATCTCTGCAAATATGTCCATTTGAGGATTATAGCAGTTAAAAGGATTCTTGAGTCAGTCCCATTTTTAACTTCAAGTGGTGAATGGCGCCAACAAGTGGAAATTGAAAAAGAAATTAAACAATGCCTTATATGAGGGAAAAAGTTTCATGGATTGGCTGAATGCAAGATGTTTGTGAGGAAGGCCAGGAATATCCTGAAGAAGCCAACCAAATTTTGGAGGTGGAAGCCAGAGAACTCATTAACAATAGTTATAGATCAAGAAGGGAAGAGATCTAGTGATCTTGGTCAGACACACAACCAAGAGACGAACCCTTCAACTTCTTTGAAATCAACCGCTTGCAATTCAAAGGAAACAAGAAAGGAAGATTTGATCATGGTCCTAGCTGATAATAGCGAATGTTCAAGATTGAATATTAATGCAGGGAGGCAGAATGATGTGGTCCCAAATACCCCGAGAATCTCCCCTTCATGTAAAGGACTTTCAAACACCGAATTTCAATTTGAAAAGGGTTCGGATGATGATTTGTTTCAAGAAGATGAATTGGAAAACATTGATCCAAGTTGTATCAGTCAGTCAGCTAATTCATTGTTGGGGAAGGCCAAAGGTTTTAGAGGTAGGAGGAGTAATCATCAAAAAAGAGAGGAAAGAGCAAGGGAGTAAGGAATCATCAATGTATTTAATTTTATGAAGAAAGCCAATGGAGAAGGGCTATCCCTTGGGAAGAGATGCAAATCACATCTTGGAATGTCAGGGGTCTATCGGCCCCTAACAATAAATGCTTGTTCAAGTGTTTTCAAGTATTCACAATCCTGATGTGTTACTTTTACAAGAGACCAAGCTTGGTGGAGATTAAACTAGGCAGTTTACTAATTTGTGTTCTAAATGCGATGGTTGATTTCAAGATGCAATCGACACTGGTGGTGGCCTAGGTGTGGTATGGAATCTGGTAAATATTGAGGTGGTACCTGATGAGCTTAAAATATGCTCATAATTTGGATGTTATGATAAACTTTTAAATGCCTTTACTTTTGTTATTTCATGGATGTTCAGACTTTGTGAAACCTTTTTGGGCTATCCTGTAGCAAGAGACTTTTATATTCCTGCAGCTCTTTGTGATTGACTTGATTGCATTTATTGCCCCGTTGACCCCCTAAAATGACTAGTATATCGTATACAGTTTTTGAATGATGAAGTAAATCTAAAATGTGTGATTAATGAATGGATATCGTGTATGTGCCATACGCCTTTTCTATTGCCTGTTACCTTTTGTTTCGCAGGTTGTTGAAGAACGATCGAGTCAAGCGCAGCCAATCTCGGCCTTGCAGTAAAGTCCATTTCCTGCACGACTTTGAGGAAGCTCCGGCAAAGACTCTTTGACTGAAATCATGGGAAAGAATTTTAATGACAAAGAGTGGAGTGCTAGATTCTCTCTGGATCGAGTTGAATGCATAAATTCATTTATAAAGTTTGTTCCTTGATTCGAGGATATGTTTTACTTCCACGTCTTTCTTTGATGGGGTTAGTTAGTTAGTTGCTCTCCTGTTTTTAAATAAAGCTTCTCCTCCTACGCGAGAGGGAAGCAAGAGAAGGATAGAATAAGAATAGTAGATGTCATGTAAGAATCAAGATGATAATGAAAGACAGAATCTGTTTAACCAGAAGCAGAGTTTGTTGTTAGTTTTCATATCAACAAAACAATGTATATCATTCTGTTTTTATGAATAAAGTCCAATGAAGTTCTGAGTTTCGTATCTGCGTAATCAGGAGATGCTTGCTAAGGGGGCCCACTTAGTAGGTATTTGTAGCTAGTTAGTTAGTTGTTCTTTCCTTTTAAGCTTCAGTTTGCATTCATCTTTAAAGTTTTTATACAAACTCAGCTTTACATTGCTCCTGCAGCACAAGGAATCCATCACTGTGTCTGTTCCTGCAGCATAAGGCCAGTTCATAGTTTGTGTTTCAGTTGTAGTTATTATGGTTTCTGTCGTAATCAAATCATAGTTGAGTTAAAAAGCTTTGCATTACCTTCCTGTAGTGTAGGTAGGATTTCTTTTCAGTATGTATTTCCGCTAAGATTTGACCAAAATAAGTTCCTAGTGCATATATTTTGCCGCGCCATTTAAAGTATACGTCCCCTGGTTTGACAAGTAAATGAACGTCTACAGAGAGAGATATTGGTCACCTATTGGAATGCCCAATTCCTAGGAAAGGTTTTACTGTGATTTTCATATCCTTTTGTGGGCGCAACCACCATTTTTGGTGCCGTTGCCGGGGATGGCGTCTAGCTAGGAGTTTATCAGAAGTCATTTTTGGCATTAGTTTAGTTTGTTAGTAAAATTTTCTAGATTCTTCAAGCCACTATTCATTATATTGCATGCATAGAAGAAGAAGAGACACCCTGGGAAGGTTCATCCCTGAAAATCTGTTTATTGAACTACCATTTGACCCAGCTGACAACAAACCTAAGGAAAATCCATTCGCTCTGTTATTTCAGCAACCAAACATGGCAAATAATCCACCCAATAATCCACCTCCTGCATTTGAGTTTCCTATTGTTCCCTAGGGAGATACTGACAATCTTAAAAACATTCCCTCTTCTTTGCTTCCAAAGTTTTATGGCCTGGTCACAGAGGACCCAGAAACCTTTCTATTTGAATTTGATGTCCTCTGTCGCAGTTATGACTACAACACAGACATTCATAAATTGAAGTTATTCCCTTCCACCTTGAAGGAAGGAGCTCTCAGATGGTTCATGAGTCTGGGAAGAGGTGTAGTTGATAGTTGGGAGGTCATGCAGACAAAATTCCTTGAAAAGTATAAGGAATATTGGAAGAGCGCCAGCAGGGGTGATGATATATTCCGAATTCAGCAGAAGGAGGATGAAAGTCTGGAAGATTACATTTCCAGATTCTTGTTTGCACTACAGAGGAACTCAAACCATACTCTCAGAAACTGTTGTTTCTAAAGGGAATCAGTGATGCTTGTATAGATGCCCTGGACCTGATAGAAGGAGGTGATATAACCCAGGTGCCTTGGGATGATATAAAGAAAATATGTCTTAACTACTCTCGAGCAATAGTTAAGAAAGTTAGAGGTCATCATGCTACAATAGGGAAGTCTTCTTTTGGTGGAGTTTCCCGAATAGAGATAACAAATTTGCTATCTGACTTCAAGCAGGACATCATTAATAATATGGCTATGCAACTGGACACTATGCAAGCTCGAAAGAAATATGAGGAGGCTGACGTAGTTTTGGCCGAGTTTTGTCCATACTGCAGACAAAAGAAGCGTGACTGCAGATGCAAGATGGTGGCTAATTTGGATGCTAAACAACTACCTACTAACTTTAAGCCAGTAGAAGGAGATGATGATCACGTGTTCTTTGTTGCACAAAGGAGACCATGGGCCCAAAGACAAGGTATGCCTCAAGACCCTTTAACTTTTGGTAATTCTTATTCTGGATATAATAGCCAATGGCAGCATGCATATGGACCACCATCCTGGAACCCACCTCAACCAAATTGGCCTAATTATCAGAACCAGCAATGGCAATCCCCTCAAGGAGGATGGCAGCAGCCACAGGGGCAATGGACCCCACCTTCAGAAAATTGGCAGCAAAATTCTCAATGGTGAGGCCCTCAACAATGGCAAAGCCAGTCCTCTGGATTCCTGCAGCTTCCACAACCGCAACCACAAGCCCTCATGCCACCTCCTGCAGTAACTGCCACAAATCCTAGACCTCCAAAATAAACGCCTATGCCTACCCAGCCAATGCCCAATCCCAATAATAAGCCTCAGCAGCCTGCGTATCTTGCCGAAGCTAACCAATATCAAGCTTATGCCTTAAGCATTAATGACATCCATTTGAGGTCTGGAACTACTTTACCTACTCCAAAACTACCTCGCATTACTGAAATATCAGATCCTCCCCATGAAGAACTGACTACACTTGTTGTTTCTACTGAGCACATGCCAATAACAGATACCGTTCCTAAAGAGCCTATTCTGCAAAATCAAGATAACCCACCTTTTCCTCAGAGGTTGCAAAGTACTGCATATAAACCCATGGAACAACCCACTTTTGACATTATGGATCAGCTAAAAAATGTGCAGATTCAAATTCCTTTATTTTAGGCTATTAAAGATATTCCTATTTTTGGAAAAGCTATTAAAGAAGCCTGTTTAAAGAAGCCTAGACGAAAGAAAAAGGACCCTCAAAAAATTAATGTCTTAGGAAAATTGGCTGATATAATGTTGGAAAATGTAGTTATTCCAAAGTATATTGACCCTGGAAGTCCTATAGTGCAGATAAATGTAAATGGCCAAATTGTAAAAAATGTTTTGATTGATTTAGGTGCTGCCATTAATGTCATGACAAAGCATACTATGTGTATCTGGGAAAAGTGGGCGAATAAAACTTAAAATGTGAAAATATGAGAAATACCAGTCCACACACACACACACAGGACTTCTTGACTCCCTGAACATTTCAAACATTAGGTCTACACCCACAGTCCTGCAGCTTGCAGACAGCTCCACAGTTAAACCTGATGGGATTGTAGAAGATGTAATTGTTATTCTTGAATCTTGGGAGTATCCTGCTGATTTCACAATATTACCAGTTAAGGCAACTTTAGGAGGGTATCCAGTTATTCTTGGTAGACCATGGTTAGCAACTGCTGATGCTTTTATAGGATGTTGTTCTGGAGATATGACCATTTCTGATGGGCAGTCCACAACGAAATTGGCTCTGTATCCTCCTGCTAGACCTCAGCCAGATTTGTCCCAACCTGTTTGGTCAGATGTGGGGGAGGAAATTGAAGAAACCAATTCTTTGGCCTAATTAATGATGATTCGAAATGACCCATTCTCACAACTTCAGAGTGAAGATGCCTTATTGTTTCAAATTCTACAAAACAACTTTGATAAAGGTGGTTCATCTGATCCAAATGATGCTCATTTACAATGTTTCCTGCAGCAACCAGATTCTGAAAATTCACTGCCTAAACTTCTAGCGATTTTTCATAATTTGCTTCCACAAGAGATACAAACATTCCCTGTAGACTCTATGAGTGATCTCACGGAGCAGATAGAATTGTCTCAAGGTCATTGTTTGAATATCAATAATAAGCTATTACAGTCTCAATAGGCTGATCTATTAAAAATGCTACAAGAAAAGCATAAAGCTTTTGCATGGGAATATGGGGACATGCAAGGAATAGATCCTCGAGTTTGTACTCATAGGATATATATCAAAGAAGATTGTTCACCAATTAGACAACCTCAAAGAAGAGTAAATCTAGCACTTAGGGAAATAGTTAAAAGTGAGCTTCAAAAATTGTTTGATGCTGGTTTTATTTATCCAATCTCTGACAGTCAATGGGTTTCTCCCTTAGTCATTGTTCCTGAGAAAGGTAGAAAATGGAGAGTATGTGTAGATTACAGAGAATTGAACAGTGCTACTAAAAAAGATCACTTTCCACTACCTTTTATAGATCAAGTACTAGACTCACTGTCTGGCAAAAGATATTTTTCCTTTTTGGATGGTTACAGTGGATACAATTAGATAAAAATAGCCCCTGAAGATCAAGATAAGACCACTTTTACCTGTCCATGGGGAACATTTGTTTATTCGGTCTTGCCTTTTGGCCTATGCAATGCGCCAGCAACATTTCAAAGAGCAGTAATTAGTATCTTTGCTGATATATCTCATGAATGTATGGAGATTTACATGGATGATTTCACTGCCTATGGAGTCACATTTGAAGAAGCACTGGTAAATTTAGAAAAAGTATTGAAAAGATGTAGAGAGAAAAATTTGTCTCTAAATAGTGAGAAGTGTTTTCTAATGATGGAAGAAGGTATTGTTCTAGGTCATCATGTTTCAAAAAATGGAATTCAGGTTGACCCTGCTAAAATTGAAGTAATTCAGAATTTACAAACTCCTGCAAAACAGAAAGATGTTAGAAGTTTTCTTGGTCATGCAGGGTATTATAGAAGGTTTATAAAAGACTTCAGTAAAATTGCCAGTCCACTTTATGCTTTGTTAACAAAGGATTCCCAATTTGAGTGGATAGAGGCCTGTGAAAAATCCTTCCTACAATTAAAGGACTTTCTTACTAAAGCCCCTGTTCTTCAAGGTCCAAAATGGAATTTGCCTTTTCACATACATGCTGATGCTTCTAACTTTGGCATAGGAGTAGTTCTGAATCAAAAAGAAAATTCAGTTGAACATGCTATTTACTTTATCAGCAAGAACCTTCAAGGTCCTAAGCTCAACTATACTGTCACAGAAAAGGAGTTGCTTGCAGTAGTATATGCTTTGAATAAATTTAGACATTATGTCACAAGTTATCAGATATTCATCCATACTGACCATGCAGCAATCAAATATCTGATGAACAAACCTGCCATTTCTGGTAGGTTGGCACGTTGGCTCCTGTTGTTACAAGAATTTGACATTTCCATAATTGACAAACCAGGGAGAGCTAATGTTGTAGCTGACTTTTTATCAAGACTCCAATCAGCTGCACCTGTTGAACATGAGATCATTGATGATAGGTTCCCAGATGAACACTTGTTTTCCATCGCTGCACATATACCCTGGTATGCAGACATTGCCAATTATCTAGCAGTAAACAGAATACTAGACTACTTTTCTCCAAAAGAAAAGAAATTGTTAATAGAAAAAAGTTTTAACTTTTCCTAGATTGCAAATAGTTTGTTTTATACTGGACCTGATCAGGTAATGTGAAGATGTGTAAGAGAAGACAAAACTTATGACATATTGCATGCTTGCCATGATGAACCATGTGGAGGACATTTTGCAGCAAAAAGAACATCAATGAAAATTCTTACAACAGGGTACTACTGGCCAACATTACATAAGGATGCTGTGGCCTATACAAGAAAATGTGACAAATGCCAGCGTATGGGAAGACCAACTAAGTCCGATGAAATGCCACTACATCCACAGATAATAGTCACCCCTTTTGATAAATGGGGGATGGATTTTGTAGGACCAATTGATCCACCATCAAATGGAAAGTCATACATTCTAGTTTGCACAGACTATGTAACAAAATGGGTCGAGGTAACAGCTATGACTCATGCTCGAGATAACAAAGTTGCTGAGTTTCTATATGAACAAATTTTCATAAGATTTGGGGTTCCCAGAGAGCTTGTAATTGATCAAGGAGCTCAGTTTACGTCTAATTTGATCACTGCACTAATGAATGACTATAAAATCAAACATAGGAAGTCCAGCCCTTACCACCCTCAAGCCAATGTTCAGGCAGAGGTAACAAACAGAGAAATTGAGGCGATCCTCACAAAGACAGTACAGATACATAGAAAAGATTGGAGCAATAGACTTCCTGAAGCAGTTTGGGCTTACAGAACTACATGAAAAACAACAATTGGGTTTACACCTTTTGAGTTGCTTTATGGGAAAACAGCCATGTTACCCATAGAATTTGAACACAAAACTTTGAGGACAGCTCTTGAACTCAATATAGGCATATCTGAAGCACAGAAGGACCGTCTCTTGTAGCTAAATGCTTTGGATGAAATGAGAAAAGCCGCCCTGCAGCATACAGAAGCAATCCAACAGCAAAGGAAGAAATGGCATGATCAGCACATCAAAACCAGGAAATTTTCTACTGGAGATTGGGATCTGTTATATGATTCCAGATATCAAGAAAACCAAGGTAAGCTCACAACACGTTGTCTTGGCCCCTATGAAGTTGAAAATGTGTTCGACAATGGAGCTGTACAGCTGGTAACAATAGACCCAGTTTGCTTCAAATTGCTAATGAATGGCCACCGACTCCGGTTATACCACAAACCAGTCTCCAAGGAAGAATTCATGCAACAGTTCGTTCAGGTTCCTCCCGCTACTCTTCCTGCAGTCGAAGACTTTTGCCTTTCTCCTGCAGCATTACCGTAATTTTCAAAAAGCATGCCCATAATAAAGGTTTTCTTTTTACAAAAGAAATCCCTTTTCTCCATTCTCATTTATCGCCCCCATTTCACTTCTTTCACTTTCATCCATTCATTTAATTTGTTCATTTCATCCACCCATTTCACCCATCCACGTCATCCATCCGCATCAAACTTAATTAAGATATCTTTCCCACTTGTCAATCCATGCAGATGCCGTCATATTTCTTCACACGTACGTGCAATTATCAAAGGTACGCCATATCTTTTCTTATCGCATATTTGATTTATTTCATTCTATTCATTTTTTGATATACATGTACCGGTTATTATTACCTGAACTTCTACTTGTTCTTTGTGACATGTGAGGACACATGTCATACTTTAAGTAGGGGGCGGGGTAATCCATCTTTTAAAACCTTTCTTTTCGCCGCTGCCATAACTGCAAAATAATTTTCTTTAATACTTTTATGGTACTTTCCAACTATGATCGCATGTCTTTCTTTATTGCATAATCATGATTAAGACTGCTTGTTCAAAAAAGTTCATTTTTGAAAAAGAAAGAAAGAAATGTGATGGCACGAAAGAAAAAAAAAAACCAGAACAAAAAAGGAGGCAGTCAATTTGAATCTTCAGCAAAGAATTGAGTTCAGCTAAAGGAAAACTACAAACATGGGTGGTCAGTTGGTGCGACATGAGCCTATAGCTCATGAAACATTATTGCAAAATCCACAAACAGTCCACACATTCAGCCTCTGTGGATGGTTAAATTATTTCTTGAGCTTAAATGATTTTGATGAGGAGGCTGCTGCAGAATTTTTGAAAACCCTTTTTGAAGGGGAAGCCACCATATGGGGTCTAACAGTTGTTGCAACTGAAAACAAAATTGCAGAAGTAACTGGGCTTCCAGCCGTTGGAGAAAACTTTTCTTCAGACGCTACAACTGCAAGGGCTGAGTTTTCAATGCCTACTGATGGACCTCTGGAAGTCTCCAAGTAGGGATGCAAGCGTGTATCATTGCCTCCTCCTTATTCAGAGTATGCTATTTACATAATCAAGTATTTGACCTGTGAAGGCCGTTTTTCCTATCTGCATTCTCATCATTTCAAATTATTGAGCCATATGAGGCATGGGTTAGTTATAAATGTTCTGAATTTCTTGTTAAAATTTTTAGAACACAATGCCCACGGAACTCAACAAGGGAAAGATAATTCTGTCACTTATCATGGCCTCATTAAATTACTAATTGAGCGCTCTTTAAGGGATGTCTCATCTCTCTCCTAGCAACAATTTGTTGCCCAAAAGAGTTTGCAAATTCCACAACCTCCTAGGGTACTTACCCCACGGCCTCAGAAAAAGAAGAAAGAAAGTCCATCTACCAGTAAAACAGGGCAAGGGTCATCTACTCTTGTAGCACCTAGTCCTGCAGCTTTCGCACCTGAATCCTCTGCTAGGATACAAACTAGGTCTGCCACTAGGAGTGAGAAGGGAAAAACAAAGGCAGAAGGGTCCCCAGAATCTGACCCTCATTCTCGGAAAAGGCAATGCCCTTCTCCTGCAGCACCTTCCCCTGCAACTGTTTCTCCTATAGCAACACCTGTTTCTATTTCAAGTTCACCATCATCCTCTAGTAGGGCAAAGCCCTCTAAGCAAACAAAGAAGAGGAAAACTATCGAAACACCTCCTGCAGCCGCATCAATGCCAAGAAGGGTTTCCGCAAGGAAACAATCTAAGACCTCCCCTGCTTCACCACAACCAGAGGTGATTGTAATTTCAGAAGGGTCTGTTGAGTCCGAATTTAATGTTTCTCAGAATGTGTCCGAAAATGCTACCCAGAGTTCGTTCGTTCCTGAAGAAGAACAAGTTGAGACAAAAGAAATAGGGCATAATGAGCAAGGGTTACCAAATCTTGATGATTTGGCTACTGCTGCTATGCAATTTTTGGAGGAAGCACAGACTTCTCCACCATAAGAACAAGAAGAATTTATCTTGCAGCAAGAGCAAGAACAGACTGAACAATCGAATGTGCCTAGTGAAATTGTATCTCATCCTGCAGTTTGTAAAGCCATTGTTGTGTATAAGAAAACATTTTTAATGGAGTTTCGAGAATATGTTAAAGCTAATTGGGAAACAGTTACATTGCAAACCCTGACTTTTCGATACATAGCCCAGGCTGTCATGCAGCAAAGTCTATGGGAAATAGAAAAGAAGAAATTAAAAAAGAAAATTGAAAGTTAGAAGCAAGAAATTACTGAGTTGAAAGCAAAAACGGACGAAATGTTGAAAGTAACTGGCCAGATTATGGAATGTAGACCCCCACCCAGAGTTTATGCTCTGTGCCTTAAAGAACAGTTTTTATGGTTCTAATTAATGAGAATTTCCAGAAACCAAGATCCTATAATTCATACTACCAAAGAATTCTATGAAGCATACCAGCAGCCCCTAACTGGTTAAGGAATTCTCTCTGTGAATTCTATTTGCATGGCTTTTTAATACCATTTGAAACATAATGGAATCCTCTTCTATATATTGGTGATATTCATTTGAGAGCATTTATGTCATGGGCAGCAAATGAGGCAAATTATGGCAGGCAATGGGAAACATATGAGGAAGTTGAGAAAACAGAGCCTGTTCCATTACGATCTCACAATTCAAACCCTTATGCAATGTTGAAAGATTGGTTTACTCTGACATATGGTGTTAATAATGTTTCACCAAGAAGGAAAATATTTGATATCAGAAAATAAGTATATGATGAATTCCAGGCACAACAATATTCATTTTGGAAATTGGCATTCTCCAGAAGTGAGAAAAGGTGGGAGAGGTTAACTGTTGGGTTAAGAAAGTCAGAACCGCATGGTCCCTTAAATTTCACAGCAGCTCTCAAACGAACCGGCAGATATATTCAATTGGGACTTCAAACAAGATTTGAACTGTGGTTGCCGCTAACATTCAGACCCCTTGTGCTAATGTGGCCACTTTATCCTCACCAGGCTACAAATATTAACAATGAATTAGAAGACCAAAGGTATGAAAAATGCCGGGATTTCAGAGGATTTTATTACAAGTTTAAAAATCTGTTTCAGAGTCATGTAGCAGCCACCGACTTCAGAGAAACTACCAGGAAAGTTAATGCTGGAGGACCAGCATTGGGCTAAGTAGGGGGTAGTGATGAGCTTAAAATATGCTCATAATTTGGATGTTATGATAAACTTTTAAATGTCTTTACTTTTGTTATTTCATGGATGTTCAGACTTTGTGAAACTTTTTTGGGATATCCTATAGCAAGAGACTTTTATATTCCTACAGCTCTTTGTGATTGACTTGACTGCATTTATTGCCCCGTTGACCCCCTAAAATGACTGGTATATCGTATACAGTTTTTGAATGATGAAGTAAATCTAAAATGTGTGATTAATGAATGGATATCATGTATGTGTCATACGCCTTTTCTGTTGCCTGTTACCTTTTGTTTCGCAGGTTGTTGAAGAACGATCGAGTCAAGCGCAGCCAATCTCGGCCTTGCAGTAAAGTCCATTTCCTGCACAACTTCGAGGAAGCTCTGGCAAAGACTCTTTGACTAAAAACATGGGAAAGAATTTTAATGACAAAGAGTGGAGTGCTAGATTCTCTCTGGATCGGGTTGAATGCATAAATTCATTTATGAAGTTTGTTCCTTGATTCGAGGATATGTTTTACTTCCACGTCTTTCTTTGATGGGGTTAGTTAGTTAGTTGCTCTCCTGTTTTTAAATAAAGCTTCTCCTCCTGCACGAGAAGGAAGCAAGAGAAGGATAGAATAAGAATAGTAGATGTCATGTAAGAATCAAGATGATAATGAAAGACAGAATCTGTTTAACCAGAAGCAGAGTTTGTTGTTAGTTTCCATATCAACAAAACAATGTATATCATTCTGTTTTTATGAATAAAGTCCAATGAAGTTCTGAGTTTCGTATCTGCGTAATCAGGAGATGCTTGCTAAGGGGGCCCACTTAGTAGGTATTTGTAGCTAGTTAGTTAGTTGTTCTTTCCTGTTAAGCTGCAGTTTGCTTTCATCTTTAAAGTTTTTATACAAACTCAGCTTTACATTGCTCCTGCAGCACAAGGAATCCATCACTGTGTCTGTTCCTGCAGCATAAGGCCAGTTCATAGTTTGTGTTTTAGTTGTAGTTATTATGGTTTCTGTCGTAATCAAATCATAGTTGAGTTAAGAAGATTTGCATTACCTTCCTGTAGCGTACGTAGGATTTCTTTTCAGTATGTATTTCCGCTAAGATTTGACCAAAATAAGTTCCTAGTGCATATATTTTGCCGCGCCATTTAAAGTATACGTCCCTTGGTTTGACAAGTAAATGAACGTCTACAGAGAGAGATATTGGTCACCTGTTGGAATGCCCAATTCCCAAGAAAGGTTTTACTGTGATTTTCATATCCTTTTGTGGGCGCGACCACCAGTACCCATTGCCTCCCATGAGAATTGGATGGCATGTGAGATCAAAGGCATTGGTACAAATTTTCATTTTCTAATTTTGAATGTATATGGCATGACGAAGACCGAAGACAAATTGAAGGTTTGGAGAGAAATTCTAGTGCAAGCATCTCTAATTGAGAAGGATAAAGCTATCATAGCAAGGGATTTCAATGCTTTACTAGATGTGATTGAGAAAGAAGGAGGTTTGAGAAAATGCTCAAAAGTGACGGAGGACTTCAAAGATTTCATTGAACAAAATAAGGTTATCGATATTATTTCGAAAAATGGTAAATTTACCTAGACTAACAAAAGGTTGAACTTCTCTAAAATATCGAAAAGACTGGATAGGTTTTTTGCTAGAGATTGGTGGATGACAGGGGACTTGTTATAGGTCACTTGAATTATTCCCTAGTGTGGCTCTGATCATTTACCAATTTCTTTATCAATCAGGAAGCAGACTCAAAAACAGAGGAGCTACTTCAAATTCCTCGGTATGTGGTGGTGTGACCCAACTTTTAAAGAATAACTCAAGGTGTGGTGGCTGGAAGGGGACACTTTTGTGGGCACCCCTAGTTTCAGATTTGTTAAAAGGCTTCAATCATTAAAACTTAAGATTAAGGCCTAGAATAAATCGAGCTTCAAAAACATTTTTTCAGAAAAATTGAGAATAGAGGAAGAACATGAAGCCTTAAACCAAAAAGTGATGTTTGTCGGGATGAATAAGGAGGAATTTCCACTTGAAAATAATTTGAAGGAGGAGTACAATGAAGTTTTGAAAAGAGAAGAAGTTTTTTGGAGGGATAAGTCTAGGGAGCTATGAATTTTAGAGGGTGACCGTAACACCAAATTCTTTCATGCATCTTCAAAAGCCAGAAGAATCCATAATAAGATCAATGCCATCAAGGATGAGAATGGTCACTAGAAGATGTTAGATGAGGAGGTACAACATACTTCCCTTAATCATTTCCAAAGAGTTCAGGGGAATGTTGACTTGGGTGGAATTGATTTTGAGCACCTTATCTGTGCGAATATTAATATTAATCTGATTTCCAGTTCGGATGCAGAATTGCTGGTAGCTCCTTAAACCATGGAAGAAGATAAGGTTGCGACATCTAGACTACACCCAAACAAAGCCCCTCGTCTGGATGGGATGACTGTATATTTGTTTTAAAACTGCTGGGAGTTCATGGGAAGATACATTTGGATGATTGTTGAAGACTTCAGGAAAAAACATAAATTTGTTAGACAATTGAACCACACCATGATTATGTTGATTTCCAGGAAAGAAGATTGTGTAACCATGGTGGATTTAGGCCTATCTCATTGTGCGACATGATATACAAAATCATTTCAAAATCTATGGCCAATAGACTCAAGAAAATCATGCCTAATTTAATTTCTAAAAACCAAAATGGCTTTACACTTGGTAGAGAGTTAGCAGATAACATCATTTTGGTAGAAGAGGTGCTGCATTCCATGAAGAAAGGAAAACAAAAATGTATGACCATTAAACTTTATGTTGCAAAAGCTTACGATAGGATGCTTTGAGATTTTCTTGTTTGTGTTCTTGATAAATTTGGCTTTCCTAAAGATTGGATTGATTGCATTAAATTTTGTATTTCTTCAGTGAGTTTTTTTATGATTGTAAATGGAGTGCCTTGTGGATTCTTTGAGGCCACAAATGGGTTGTGCCAAGGGGATCCTCTTTCCCCTTCTCTGTTTGTCCTAATGGCAGATGCGTTGGGCAATTTCATCACAAGGAGAAATAGTGAAGGTTATTGGAATGGCATCGGGGTGCATGAAAATTTTGAGGTCATCACGCATTCGCAATTTGCAGATGACACAATTTTGTTTCATGAAGCTTCCATGAAAGAAGTGAAGGAAATCAAGAATGTCTTGGACAATTACACTCAAGCTTCAAGACAGGTGATGAATAGGGGAAAATCACAAGTCTTCTTCTTCAACACCAATAAACCTCTTCAAACTCAAATTGCAAACTTCTTTGATTTTAAAATTGGGGTCTTCCCCATCAAATACTTAGGGGTTTGGATCAGCTCTAGTTGTAGGCAGAGTCATATCTAGGAAGATGTGATTCATTCATGCTAATCAAAGTCTATTAAGTGGAAGACCAGATGGCTCTTGCAAGCGGGACGTTTGACTATGATCGGAGTTGTCCTCTCGGCTATTTTGATTTACAGTATTTCTTGTTTCAAGATGTCGCATGTGGCTGGGAGGAAGTTGGATGGTTTTCTCAATAAATTTTTGGGGGAAGGTGGCAAAGATGAAAGGAAGATTCCTCTAATAAACTGGGATACCATGTGCCTTCTGAAGGAAGAAGGTGGAGCAGGGATGAGGATGATGGAACTTCAAAACCTTGCATTGGGGGCGAAACTAACTTGGAAAATATATGAACATCTGAACAAGTTATGGTGTAGACTCTTAAGGAGGAAATATTTGGATTTGGAGAATCCAAATAGGATCCTTACCATAGCCAATGCTGCTAGAGGTTCTTTGACTTGGAATTTCTTATGGGACTACAGGAACATCATTATCGATCATATTTCTTAGCGCATTGGCAATGGCTAGACGACTATGTTTTGGCGTGACTCATGGGAAGGTGAACAGGTTCTTGGTGACTTATTTGTAGAACAGGAATGGGTCAAAGAGGTTGAAAGGAAGGTCAACCTTTTTGTTAAATATTATGTTGATGATAGTTTGAGTAATGGTGGGGTGTTATGGTGGAAAACTATTGATATTGGAGAGATAATGTTGTGTTTGAAGTTGGCAGATCTTTTGAAAAATAGATGCATCTTGCAGTCGGAATAGGAGGACACCATATTTTGGTGTCCAAATCGGGTAAGTATAGTGTGAAATTGGGGTATGAGATTCAACATCACAGATTGAGAGGAAGCAAGTGGCCTTATTATCTTTGCTGGAACAAGATTGGTCTTCCTAAACCTAGAGCCTTTATGTGGATTTCACTACATGGCAAAATTGTGAATGGTGATAGATTGAAGCATATTGGGATTTCAGGACCGAGTTGGTGTGTTATGTGGAAAGGGAGTGAAGAGATAGCTAATCATTCACAATTTCATTGTCCCTTCACAAATGCATGCTGGGATTGGCTCGTGGATAAATTGCAATTCTTTTCAGTTAAAAATGAGCTTCTTAAACATTTCCTTCTTGTGTGGCCCAAAACAGGTCATTCGAAGTGGAGTGGATTGTGGCTGATTACCCCTGCTTTGTTAGTTTGGAACATCTAGAAGGAGAGGAACATGAGGATATTCAAAGAATCTTGTCTTTCATTGGAGGAGTTAATTTTCAAAATCAAGGTGGGAATTGAAGAAGTGATTACTGGCAAGCCCCCCAAAGTTAAATCATTCAGGTATTGCAGTTGGGAAAGGGATATGGAGCACAATTGGTTGCTCAAGGACTCGGGTTTGGGGTGCCCTCCAGTTCCCAAAACCAATAGGAATCTCATTAGATGGATTCCTCCACAATGTGATTGGGTGAAGCTGAATTTTGATGGAGTGAGCAAAGGGAATCCTAGGATTTCAAGTATTGGTGTGGTCATTAGAGATTCCTCAGGACAATTGATGGGAGGCTTGTTTGGGAGTTTGGGCTTTGCCACAAATAATGAAGCAGGGATAAGGGCATTGGCAGCTGGATTAGGCTTATGTGTTCATAAAGGATATGACAAAGTTATCATTGAAGGAGACTCACTGATTATTATTAATTGTATTTCAAAATCTAGCTTTCAAAATTGGAAACTAGGTAGGTGGATACCTTATATTAATAAGCTTCTCGGATCTATTAAGTCTTTTGAACTAAAACATACTTTTAGGGAAGGAAATAATGTGGCAAATCTTTTGGCAAATGTTGGGATTGATAAGGATCTTAGTACAATCATATTCGAGAAAGAGGATGCAAAAAAAGTAGTTTCGGAAGCCATTCTAAATGAGATCCCAGATTTGACTCATACGCTAGTTGGTTAGACATTGATTGATGTTAACACCTCTCACAAACCAGACCATAGGTGGCATAGTTCAGTGATAAAAGGGAAATTAGAGTTGTGTTTCCGCTCGTCGTGATTCATAGTCTACATCAAGTGGTGGTGACAAGTACAAGTTAGTCATACCTCTAGCAAATCGAAGTATGTGATGGCAGTTAAGAGAGAAGTGCGCGGATCCCATAAGATTTCTTTGGAATGGGAGTTTGGATGTTTCAGTAGTATGCATTCTATTTAAGGAGGAATGGGATAGAGACGGATGTATTATGATTGGATAGCCAAAATGTCATCTTTTGTGGGTGTGAGTTGTGTTAATTGTGGGAACTCTCTTGAGTGACAATGCCTCAACCTGTTCATACTAGAGGAAGAAATCTATGCGGCAATTATCTCCCTAGTGGTTATTTCCTTGAGCTTAGATCATCATTAGCGTAATGGGATTTTTTATGGAGCGGTAAGCACTCGCATAGTGGATATCCTGGAGTCACAGGTGGAAGGTGCCAGTTTGATGCAGGGGTTTGTTAACCCGATGAACATCCATGTTGTGGCCGATGCAATTTTTGAACTACAAGAAGGAGTTAGGGAGAGCATCCTGAAGTTATATTTTGAGCCTGCCGATAACATTCCTTCCACATCTGACATAGAGGAATCATCGGGAAATGGGCAGGAGGAGTCCGATGGTGATGAAGACGAGGAAATGGATGCTGAAGGAGAGAAAGAGGAGGAAGCATATGAGGGAGAGGAGCTGGAAGAAGAGATAGACTCAGAAAACAGAGAGGAAGAGGAGGTTGATGGAGAGGTGTCTCGCAGAGTAGAGCAGAGAAGAAAGGCCCTATTCGCAAGAGAGGCTTAGTGCACTTTCAAGGCAGGTGTGTTGAGCAGCAACCTCAACAATTTCAGGAGGCTCCTGGATGCAGATGATTGGTGGTTTTTGAAGGGGTCAACTACCAATCTCCTCAACATAGGGGATGCAGTGGTGGAAATACTTCGCTTTATCAGATAGATTTAGGGAATAGGATATTGGTGTTCGGGCAGTTTAGGGTATATTTGCTAGGGTTTTTTGTAGTCGGGTTCTAATTGTAGCTATGCTCTCTCCTTAGTTGAAGAGATTTTTGTATTGCATATGTGATAGCATAACTATGTATCTATTTTCTTTTATTAATATAGGGCACTATCCCCACAACTATAGCACTTACCTTTAAAAAATGTAAAAAACAACAACTAGCAAAATTTAAAATAGTTTGTATCTTTTTAGTTTAAATTAATGACTTAAAAAACAAAATTATTAATTATTTAGAATTATAAAAAAATAGATCTTAATAAATTATTGAAGACTTAGTATTGTATCAAATAAAGTAATATAAAACTACTAAAATAATTTATATCCATAAATTTTCTACTATATGATTATGTATTTAATGTGGATGCCTTATCCGAGATGAGGTCTTCCTTGTGATCTTAAAAGGGCTTACCTAAAAAAAAAATATAAAATAATTAAGTTATTAAAATTTTAGATAACAAATATTTAAAATATATATTTTTCAAAATATCAAACTGTAAACAATATCTCTCTCTCCCTCCAAAAAGATATATTTAAAAAAATTATATTAATAATTAATCTACTCTTTAATAAATTTGTAAGCAAGAAATTAGCACAATATGAAATTGTAAAAACAATTAATTTAACTATTAATGAAAATGAGCGACGAAGAGGCTGTAGCAATTGTGCAATTTGCCTCCACTCAATTCAAAAAGGTGAGGAATCAAAAGCTTTGGCATGCAATCATGTGTATCAAAATAATTAATAACAAAAGATTATTTCATTTTTATTTCAATTAATATAGAATTACCTATATCCCCCAAAAGTTGCCCTAGAATAGGATTTTCTACCTTACATTGTTTACTATAGCTGGAAATAAAGTCCCAATATCCGTCTATCTATAGCCACTATACCCATATGTGAAGGAAGTCCTTATTCTCTTTCTTCAGCTGAAATCTAATATCTAGTTTGATCAGCTATTGAGTCCATAGCGGGATGGATATTAGGATTCCCATATATTGGCCCTTACCTCAGATGAATAAAATATTCATCTTATTAAAAAAAGAAACTAATTTACATAGAACTAAAATATTAGTAAATTCTAGAATCTATCTAATTAGAATATGAAAATAATATATGAAACCTAAAACCTAAACATATGATCCATATTCTTGTACTCTTCACCTAATGTTACTCTTCACCTAATGTTACTCTTCCACTTTGAAATAGACTATACAATTTTAATATGCATAAATATATTAAATGAGAGCATCAAATTTGAAGTTTGTCATACATGAAATAAAAATCTAAATCACTATAATTTTGATCTAAATTTAATAGTTTTTCTAATTCATTTTGTAAAAAGCTATAATTGTGATGAAGTTCATTTTTAGGCTAATGTAAAAATAAATAAATCATTCACTGTAATTCAGCTTTTAAAAACTACTCAAGTATGACAAATATATTTTTAACTAAAATAATTATAAAATATATTTTTTTTAAGTTGGTGTATTTGAAGAATTAAAATAATATAAAATTGTTAAAAGTCACATTTTAATAAATTTTTGGCAAATTAATATGTTTGTACACTTAATAAAATATAAAATAAAATAAATAATTATTTAGATTATTGACTGTGTGTGCCTTTACATCAACAAATAATTAAATTTAAAATAAGTATTATAGATAAAAGATATATTAAATATATATAATTTTAAAAATATTAAACTCCAAGATATATTTCTTAATATTTTTAAATAAATATATTTAAGTTATTTATACTAATACATAATCTAATTATTAATTAATTGAAAATTAATTAAAAACAACATGCATCTTATAAAATCAATTAACTCCAACTTAAAAAATAAAAAATAAAATTATTGTTAGGGTTCACTAAACTAGCGAGATATACAAATAAATACGCTCTGGAAATCCGATTTCAGCAAGAATGGGTAGTTTTATTTCTACAGTTATTGGCATGACAGGAAGAGATCGCGCTACGCCTGAGAACCAGCAGGAATATCTTATCCAAAGGACACCAGAAGCAAGTTTTTCCAGTCCAAGTGATATGGATCCACCTGGCCTAACGGACTCTGATAGTCTGTTAAATATGCCTACAGAAAATACAATGTCTGGTAGAATACAATTTTATTCCTTAGCTAATCTGCCGCTGGAGAATAACTTTCTGAACCCTTTTTTTTATGGGTTTTTGGGGCCAGAGGATAACGGTGATCTTCAAGCTCTGGCAGGAGACAATGGCCAGCAATCAGAGTTTTTTGTGGTCACAAACGAACTTCCGGACTTCAGTGATATTTTCATGGCAAGTAATCAAGTCAGAGCTGTATTACTGCCTGCCTTTGATGGAGAACTTAATGATGGATTACAAGCGGGTATTAGCTGGTTCAGTGCTGAATTTCAAGGAGGTGGAAGTATGATCTTCAAATTTGAGCTGTGTAGAGTAGATGATGGGACAATTAGCGACTCTGTGATGGGTCATATTGTTTCAGAAGAACTGGTGCAGACAGAATATTTTGATAACTTTGAAGATAGAATGCGGCGGGAAGGGCATATCCGCTTTTTTGTTTGCACTCGTGATCAGCTAAGGAATCCGCTGGTGGTCATTTTCTTGCAAAAATTATGTATTAGTCATGCAAACTTGCCTGTATATCTTTATGAAGCTCAAACTCCTGGAATGAGCGATGAAGAGGCTGCAGAGATTTTGGGATCATCCATGTCATGGATTGAAGGATCAGAAGGGGGAGAGATAGATTGCGCAATTTGCCTTGATTCAATTGAAAGAGGTGATGAAGTAAAAGCTTTGGCATGCAAACATGTGTATCATTATGCATGCATCCTGCGCTCAACAAAAAGAAAGCAGCAGTGTCCCATATGCCGTGCCACTTACGATTGCAGGACAGCTCAATGAGAATAGAATTTCTCTGCATTCTGTAAAAAAGGCATTAATAGTTTCGTGTTCTTTGATTGTATTATCATGTAAAATCAACATAGAAAAAAGTATGTTATTTCTGTAGGTTTTCCTAAACCTATCGGATTTTATATGCATAATGTAAATATTTTTCTGAATATTAAAATTTCAGTAATGTTTTGTCTATACTACATGTCTGATGTTTTCATCCAAATCTAGGTCTGAGATTTTTCTGAATATTAAAATTTCAGTAATGTTTTGTCTATACTACATATCTGATGTTTTCATCCAAATCTAGGTCTGATTTATCAGAAATTGAAACTTTTGTTTTATTTAAAGTTATATCTGGTACTTGTGCAAAATGTTGTGTACCATAAAATTATGTAATTCTGAAGGACTCTTCTGTTTTCTCATTTAAATCAATCGTCTGTTCTTTAGTATGAATTATAAGATTCATTGGTCATTAGGGAAGAGCACCAGTAGCTGAGCATGTATCAATTGTTGTTAGGGTTGTTGATACTTTTGATGCCATATCAGCTGCACTACTGGTGCTCTTCCCCTATTAAATATGAATTATATTTTTCTGTTGTGTCTTTTCAATATTAATAATTTTCTCTGGGATGATGTAGACTGTAGACTTAGTAAGCTTATAGTTCATTTCTCACAAAGTTACCATATTTTAGATTATAAATCTAAAAAAGAATATGATTTAAAAGAATAAAATAAAAATGACATGCAAAAAAAAATTAGATATGCTAATCAATAATATAAAATTAATAAATATTTAAGTTTTACTTTTTTAAAAGAATTTTTAATAGATTTTTATATTCAACTTTTGTAATTAAATTTGTTATGGCATTATATGCTTTATATTTGACATTATTAGAGATTGTTGTAGAGATGTGGAGTAGCCATCATAAGATTCAAGTGTCACTTTTGAATATGAGTTGATTTTTTTAATGTGTCCTTCAAATATAAAAAACTTGATTTCATATGTTAGGACATTGTAACCTTAGCAAACTTATAATGCATTCATGTTTTTTTTTCATTATTATCTCAAAGCTACTCAAAGGCAATAAATCTTTTGCACGTGGCTTTAAGCTAATTAAAATAATGCAAATGTTAAATATACAATTAAATTATATTTTAATTATTTAAATTTTTCATGTTAAATAAAATAGGTAGTATATTTGGATTTGATTTTGAAAATAAAAATAAAAATAAAAATAATGGCACTCAATAATAGTGACACATAGTAATATGAATAAATCAAAATTAACTAATATTAGAGTTTTAAGTTTTTTTTAGAAATTATTTATAGAAATCTTTTATTAAATTTGTTATAAAATTATAAACAATATTCATTTTATATTTAATATTTAATATTCATTTTTAATAATTTAATTTTATATCATTTATACACATAAACAATAATTATATACTATAAAAATGAACTTAAATTTTTTTAATGGTTTTGATATAATAATTGAATAGTTCTTTTTTGTTTTAAATGATTATTCAATTTTCAAAAATTATGAATTAATAAATTACAGATTTATATTTATCAAAAAGGATTTTAGACTATTCTATCTCCTCTTGACATTAAACAACAAACAATCAATTTTGGTTATTTTTTTTAATTAAATATTTTTATTATTTTAAATAAGAAATAATAAATATAACATATAATTTTTCGATTAGCCATGCGTACATTATTCATCTATTATTCACCTCTATATTATTGTACGAAACATTATCCCGAATATATGTACTTGTCCTCAACACCAGTTGGGTAGTTAACTATTTCGCATGCCAAAATTATAGAACTTCATTTTTTATAATAATTTGATAATGTCAAGAATTTAGTTTTATTAAATTTATTTAAATCAAAATTAAATAGACATTGATATTTAATAATAATAATAATTTGATAATGTCAATAATTTACTTTTATTAAATTTATTTAAATCAAATTAAATAGACATTGATATTTGAAATTTTAATTTTAATAATTTAAGTTAATTCGTTTTTAATACTTATATCTTAAATAAATAAAAAATATTAATAATAAGTAAATAACTTGAATAATTTATTTTGTATAAATTATTCAAATCAATATAATAGAAAATAATATTTTTCAACATAAATAATTTATTCCAAGGGGTTGAGCTTAGTTGGTTAAAGCATTGAGTTTTCAATGTGGAGACCCATGTTCAACTCCCATGAGGTACACCTTTGTGTAAAATTCTGAGTTCAATTTGGTTTATTGTTAGATTTAAGTTATAATTTAGTTTATGGTTAGGGTTCAATATTTATGCAACGCTAGGGTTCACTTAGGGCTAGGGTCACAATTAGAATAATTGTTTAGTCAATGTTTGATTAGTGTTATGGCTAGATTAGGATTATAATTCAATTACAATTATTGATTATGATTATAATTAGGGTTATTATTAGGTTAGTATTAGGATTAAGGTCATCAATAAATTAAGGTTCAAGTTTCAATATGGTTTAGTGTTAGGGGTATGGTTAGATTTGTTTAGGGTTAGTGTTAAGTTTGAATTAGGTTTAGAGCTCAATTAAAATTGACCTTCAATTAGGTTTAGGGTTAGGGTTCAATATAGTTTAAGGTTATAATTTGATTTGAGTTTAGTGCTAGTCTTTGGATGAGCAAATTTTGTAATGGTTAGGGTGAAATTTCATTTAAATTTAGGAATGGATTTTTATTTTGTTTATGGTTTGGGTTAGGGTTCAATTTGGTTTAGTATTAGGGTCAAAATTAGATATACAATTAGAGTTAGGGTTATGGTTATAATAATAACCCTAGTTTAATAACAAGTACAATGAATTTAGATTAGTATTTACTTATATTTAGGGTTAGGGGTCAATTTAGCTTAGTTTTCAATTGTGATTATGTTTGGGGTTCAATTTAACTTAGAATTACTAAATACTAACCTTAATTCAAAGGTTAATTGAAGTCTAACCTTAACTATAAAATCTAATTTAATTGAAATCATAATTGATCCATAACACTAACCCTTAGGTTACCTTATCCTTATAGATCTCTAATACTAACTCTAACTCAAAATAATTTAGTTAAATTATTAGTGTATGATCCACTTTAAAGTTCAATTAGGTTAAGGGGGTCATGTTTCAATTTGGTTTATTTTTAGTATTAATGCTTGATATGGTCTAGGGTTAGGCTTTGATTTGGTTACATCTCTAATACTAACTCTAACCCAAAATAATTTAGTGATTGGATTAGTGTTTGATTAAATTTGATGTTCAATTAGATTAATGGTTTTATAGTTTAATTTGGTTTAATTTTAGTATTAAGAGTTAGGGTTAAATTTTATTTAAATTTAGGAATGAAGTTTAAATTGGATTATGGTTTGGGTTAGGATTCAATTTAGTTTAGTATTAGGGTCAAAATTAGATATAGAATTAAAGTTAGGGTTATAAATTAATCTAGTTAATTTTGGTATTAAGGCTTGATATGGTCTAGGATTAGGGTTTAATTTGGTTACATCTCTACACTAACTCTAGCCCAAAATAATTTAGATTCAATTTAATGTTCAATTAGGTTAAAGGGGATATGGTTTAAATTGGATTAGTTTCATATTAAGGCTTGATATGGTATAGGGTCATGGTTTAATTTGGTTTATTGTTAGGTTTAAAGTATATGCTTAGGGTTCAATTTGGTTTAATGTTAAATTATTTTTAAGGCTAGAGTTAAGTTTTATTTTATTTTAGGGTTTAATTAGCTTTACTATTAGGGTTAGGATTTATGTAAGGTTAGGTTTCAATTAGGGTTAGGGTTTGAGGGTTCAATTAGGCTTATGGTTAAGGTTCAATTTTTTTTACTATGAGGGTTAGAATTTAATTAGGTTTAGTGTTATAGCTATCATAAAAATAAATTCACTATTACAGTTCACTACCATTTAATTTTAGGGTTACGATTATGATCCAATTTTATTTATTATTGAAATTAAGCTCAAGATTTTCTTAGGATTAAGCTTCAATATACTTTTGTGTTTAATTAGGTTGGTATTAGGTTTGCAATTCAATTTGGTGTTGGATTTCCATTGAATTTGGTTTAGCATTAGGGCTAGGGTTCAATTTGGTTTAGGATAAGGGCAAGGATTCTATTCATTTTAGTGCTAGGGTGAAGATTAAAACTACAATCCTAATTTAATATGGGCTAATATTAAATTTGGTTTAGTGTTGTTTAATAAGGTTTAAGATTATGATTAAATATGATTCAGTTCAATTAGGTTGAGGGTTGAACTTTGTGGTAGTCTTAGTGCCAAGGTTCAATTTGGTTTAGTGTTACCAGTCAATTTGATTTAGTGTTGAATTACGCTTGGTGTTATGGATGAATTTGATTCTGGGTTAGTGTTCAATTTGATTTAGTTCTAGAGTAACAGTGCTATTTTGTTTAGTATTAATGTTACAAATAATAATTTGATGAAGAGTCTGTTGGAATGTTTTAAAATTGGTCTTATTTGTCCCTTGCCTGTGTGTTGGAATGTAGGGTTTAGGATTTTTGAAAAGGGTTTTAGAGCTATTAAGGTTTTCCTTTGTTCTCCCAAGCAATGTTATGTTTTGCAGTTGACTTGTGATCACCAGTGGCTTGGTTTTAAGTCATAATCAGAGGGGTCCTTTATCATTCATTGATCGGCCCCACATGTTAGGAGTCATTGCTTGAGGCTTTCGCTTTAATTTTTTATTATATGCCTAAGTATTAAGTGTCCCTATGGTTTTACCTTATAAAATTCCCTAGGGAGGCCCCCGCGCATGATCACTTTATCCTCAACTAGTCTCCACATGATGAAATGATCCACCTAAGTGCCTGCTTTAGTTTCATAGTTGTGCGGGATAAGCGTGTCGAAGGAAACCCATAGAAATGTTATCTTGCAAGCTCTTCAGTGATAGGTCTCGACCACGTGGGATAATGAATTTGCAAAGCTTAAAGAACAAGACTTATCTCATGACACCTTTGAAGCTGTGATCAAGCTCCGTAGGATAAGGAGGAGATAAAGGCAACAAAGGGATCCTTATCCCACAATCATTTCATAATGGCAAAAGGCTCATGTGGGATAAGGAATATGCATAGGTGTGGTAGCAATTTTCACTATGTAGTGTGACCATGTGGGATATGTAAAGATAAGAAGAAGAGAGGAAAGTCTTATCCCGCGGTGGTTTTAGGATGCCTTGATAAGGCCGCGGGACAAGAAACAACTCATAGTTATAAGGTAAAGTTATCCTGCAATGTTCATAGGCCAATACAAAGATGATGTGGGATATGAAGTAACGAGCGATTGCAAATAACCTTATCCTGCAAGGGATTTCTTCTGCTCAGTGATGGTTGTGGGATAGGGATTGTAAGGTGAGATCGATAGATCTCTTATCCTGCGCATTCCTACGGGGAGAATAAAGGAAAAGCTTAAGAGGCTTATCCCACATGAAGGAAAATTATTAGGGAGAGGGGCCTTCAAGTGGAAGACAATAGGGAGTTATGAGCAACACAGGATAAGAGGATGCTCAAAGGACATACAAAGGCCTTATCCTGTAACAGGAGACAACTTTGATAAATGTGTTTCGAGATAAGGATAAAAAGGTGCCAATAAAGAAAAGGTGGCATGGTCTTATCCCATGAGGATAAGAGGAATGCTCTTGGGTGTTGCGGGATAAAAGTTAAAGGTAAATACATGGAAACCTTATCTCGCGAGGATTGTCAAGATAGCAAAAGGTAGTGCAAGATAAGGAAATAAAGAGAAATATAAGGAAGGATTATCTCGTAGAGATGATATAAGGCATGAAATAGTAAAAGTAGGTTCAAACAATGTAAATTTTGAAAGGTTTGAGTTCGCCCAGACAGTCTAATAAATTCCATGTCATCATTCAAAGGTTGTCAAAGGAAATCTCGACCGTTGACTTCCTGATCAATGGATGAAATTCAAATTTAGCACAAATGACTGGCTTTGTTTGACATGGATGAATTAATGGCATCACTACAAAAGAGAAATTCTTCAATTTTCTTGCATACCTTGCATTTGAAGAAGAATGCAGAGAATCCCTAAGTGAGAAGAAGAGCGGATTTCAGCAAATTAACATGCCCTCCAGCAAATTCAACCCAAGCAAAAAGACCAGTAAGTTAGTTACTCCACCATCCTTGTACATTTGCTAGGTTGTTGTAGTTGTGATATGCAAAGCTTTTGTGTGTGCCCTAGATTCTATAGGGTTTACATATGTGTTTAATATTCTAAGCTCTCCTTCATTTTAAAAATTAAAATGGCCTCCCTTATCAAGGACTCTGCTACTCCTACTACTAAGAATATCCCTAAAGATGGCACTAGCTCTATAATTTCATAGATTACCCATCTTGTTTGCCTTGATGTAATTACACCCGTGACAGTAATTGCAAATCCTCCCACTACTGAGCCAAGCCCTCAATCTGCCTGACAAATGTCTAAGGACACCAAAGCAAACTCCCCTCCTAAGGGAAAGGTTGTAAAGAGAAGGAAAAAGATAATTCAAAAGACTATACCTATTTTTTTCTGACAGTGAGTCTTCGGATGAGCCTGCCCCTCCTCCTAAAGATAGGAAACCAATTCAAAAGAGGAGAAGGGTTTCCAAAACTGCTTCTATTGAAACACCTACCACTGAAGCCCATCCTCCTATAGAAAGAGGCCTTTCTACTGAATACCAACCTACTGAGAAAACCCCGTAGAGAGATAGCCCTACTGAGCAAGTTAGGGAGAATGATCGTACAAAAGGACCAAGTCCTAGAGCTCCCAAGAGACCTAGAAAAATATCTAAAAGAGAGTCATCATCTCAAGCAAAGCAACCAAATATAGTGCCAACTACTCCTCTTTCTCCTAATATGACAATAGAAAAATTGCAGCGTGAAGTTGAAAAGAAGTTAGAAGAAGCTGCAAAGAGGTCGACTAGAAAAACAAGAAGCCACCATCAGGACCTATTGGACTTGTTTGAAGGATCCTCCAAGAATGACAACATGAGAATTGTCTGCAATGAAAAAGAGGCAGGATGCAGAGATGCATTTTCAAAGGAGAGAGGGTGGGATGTATTTTATTCCTTTTAAGGCAATAGCGACAAACATGTCAAAGTGTTGAATCCTTGGACACTGAACTTGGGGAAGCTAGTAGTTCTGAATATTTTTTTAGAACCAATGTTAATAAGAGAGATAGTTGTTTCCTATCACCCCCCAAGCAGGACTGTAAGATATGAAGATGGCTATGTCCTATTGGACATTTCACATAGGGCTAATATTGAATGTTTTGGTTTGGACAGGTATGAAAAGGACAAGTACAAAAAGGAATTTGTTTCTCATTTTATGACAAAACATTTTAAAAATTCATAGAATTATGTCCTTCCATCTAAGAGGGAGCCTTTTAGGTTAGAGCTATTGGTAAAAGTACAAAGCTGTGTCACACTTTTATAAAGGAAATGGTCAACGTTGATTCAAATTTTTAGAGTAAATCAATAGAAATTGAAATATATGTTTTGAATTTTGAAATGATGTAAACTAATAAAATTTATATTCTTTTGTCTATTTTATGTTTCTAATTTTAACACAATTTAAAAAAATTATTTTTATGTAGTTTTCTATAAAGTAAACACCATAATTTAGTTGCTGATAAAATGTTGAAATTGAAGTTACACAAGACACCACACTTTATGTAGTAAATTTTAATTGTTTTTAATCAATTTTTTTTTGTATTTTGATAACTTGAAACTTTAGCACATGGATATATTTTTTACTTTTTTTTATAAATATATATTTTTCAATAAATTTGAAAAGTTGTGTGTGCTGAAATATAAGTCTTTCCAATTCCCACTAGTTTTTTTCTTCATTATTTATCCAAATTAGAAAAGAATTATATCATCTTGACATAGATTCCTTTCTCTACTGCATCATATTCTTTTCAAAAAAAATTTCAAAATTTTTGTATTTTTCCTTGTCAAGATAATCCGCCTTATATTTTAGTGTTGATGACCTACTTTCAATAAACATAAAATATAAAAAGTAATTAAAATAGTAAAAGATATAAATTTTTTAAAATTCACTTATAGATCCATAAAAATGTATTTTTACATTTAAAAAAAATAAAAATTTATAAGAGTAGGAGTTGTTAAAACATCGAGTTTTTTTTTGTTTTTTTTTGCAATTAGACCCAAAGTTGTATAAACTATACATTTAGTACACATTTCCAATTGGAAAATTTTTCATCCGCATATTACTTAGCTATAATGAATCTATATAGACCATATGTTTGACTAAAATTAATCCACTTATGTTGATAAGTTAGCCTGAAATGTAACACAATTTTGTGTTTTTACCCTTTTTGAGCCCTATTTTGTTAAGACCTACTATGCATTAGGGAAGGTTCTTGGGGTAGATTGCAGGCCTAATCAAATACCCATAGATTTCATGATGATTGCCATCAATATCCAACACCCCTCAGTAAATGAGATGTATGACTTTGTAGCTATTATTCATGATAAGCTTCATGAAGGGTTAATTGTAGCAAGAAATAAAAGAGAGAAGATGAAATTTATGAACTATTATTTTTTGTGTCATATGTTTCTTTATAAAAAAAGAGCTAATCGGGGTCCATAATTGACAGTAAGGACAAATGATCCACACACAACTTTTCCATGTCTAGTACAAAGATGGACCCTGGTGTGGGACACGAGGTCCAGGTTTGGTAGTTACTCTATTTTATTTGATCGTTTTGTCATGCAAGTTTTGATAAGGCTTGGAGTCAAGTTGGAAAGGCTATCAAAGAATATTATTAAAATTTTGAGGATAAGGAGTTTCGAGGGTGAAAGAATGGTATATCTAGAGGGATCTTTCATCCACAATTTTGGGTACTCTTTTTGTATGACAATTGCACTATCATCGGGGTATATGGGTGCGAGAAAGCACCCCATGTTTTGCCTCTTTTCATTTCTCCTAGGCTATAATTCATTTAATTAATTTGGAAATTAATGTGGATGGAGAGGGCACAGATTACAACAGATAAGAAAGGGAGACTCCTTGCGAGGGTGATCAACTTTGAAGAATTCACTATAGGATGTGATACCCTGGAAAAGGTGCAGGATTTCTTAGTAAATAGTTACAGGTTGAAGGTTGCCCAAGCTCAACATTTTTACCCCGAGGGATGTGTAAATGACCTCAGAGTGTAAAAGCTAAAGGAGAAGGGCTATTTTCATTCATTTGATGAGCTAGAGGATTTAATAAGAAATGCTCACTCTGCTCAAGCAGAATAGCATAGGAAGAAATGGGATGTCATGAAGAAGCTTGAGAGGGAAAGAAAACAAGAGGATCCCAATTTTGAAGGTTTTTATGGGGAATTCCAAAATGATTTTGTGAGGATGTCTTTCATGATTAGAAAGGAAGATGATATAATAAATATGCAAAATGAGAGAAGGTGTATCAAGGATAAAGGGATTAAATTTGAGACAAGGCCTATTGACCCTACCCCTACCGTATACAAGGTGAAGGGGCATATAGTAACAATTGAAAAGACATCTCCTGACACCTCTTGGTAGGCAACTAAACAAGTCAAGAGGGTAGAAAAGGGAAAGGCAAAAATGTCCGATTTTGTAGATGTCTAGGTAGATTTTGATAGAAATGTGCTACCCCTTCTCCCCCCCTAGAAACATTGCATGAAGATGAGGCTATTGAGATCCTCTATGAATCAGATAGAGCAATTATCCCAAGTAAAATCCTTATTGAGGAGGTGGATAATTACAAGATCATTGCCTCAAAAAAAATCATTGCAGATGACATTTTTGTGAACTCCCCCAATTTCAAATCTTTTTGTCTTAGGAAAAAGTTGAAGGATTTATCTAATAAAGAAATAATAAATTTTGATAGGAATAGCTTCAGATGCACCCCTAAGGAAGGTAGGGTGATGATTAGAAATAATGGCATGCTTCTTGTCCTTGGTTGAGATTTTGGGAAAATCTTCTTGTTCGATCATATTATGCAGTAGAAGGACCCCGATTTTGTGAAAGAGTTCAAAGATCATGGATTTGGGGTGAGTTTAGGCCTAAAGTTTGTTTCTCTATGGTCAAAGGCCCTGAATGTCCAAAGATCTATGGTTTTGCAAGGTGGACAACAAGTGACAGGGGATGCAATAATTGGGACCCTAGAAGACACCTTTGCATCAAAAGTAATAGCAATCACTTCACATGCGGATCAGTTTGCTCAATTAGCAGTGGATGGCATTGAGAAATTTTTTTGAGATTAAAGGATATGCATGTAGCTCTGAATGCAAATCACAACTAATTTTTAATTGAAAATTATGCATTGAAGAAGCAAATAAAGAAGGTGTCTATAGATTCTTCAAGAGGAATTAGGCCTAAAGAATTAGAAAAAATAAATGAATCATTAAAGAGAGCCAAGGATGAAGCGGAGAAAAATTATTTTGAAGTTAGAAAGGATTCAATTTTGAAGGTAGAAAATAAAGTTATTGAGAAATTAAATGAGGTGCACACCTCGTATTCTTTGACTTCATATCTCCTAAACCAACTAGAGGAAAATCTTTCATTCTTTAAGACAATTAGGTCTACTTGGATGCCAAAAGGTCAAGACTTAAAATAAGTCATGTTGAAAGTTAATAATGTGGACTCTCCACCCCAAGTTGTAAGGGTAACCTAGAAAAACTTTAATTTATTAATCAAAGAATTTCTTAACATTGAAGATGAGAAAAGAACATTGATTAAAATGATTGATTCTTTCCAAGGTTTGAAGAAGTGGGATATTTCCATAATTTTGAAAGGCAAAGGACAAATCACGAGCATAGAAGAGTGGAAGCAAGGCTTCCAAGATGCCATAAATTCAATTTTGACTTTCTTAGCTACTGATCCAACCCAAAGTGACTCATATTTCAATATAATTGATAAGATCATGGAGGTAGATTTTGTGTACTATAAATTTACTCTGGAGGCCATAACTGCCATCCCATAAAAAAAGGAAGCAGTAGATATGTTGCAAATTTTGAGGAATTTTACTTGGACATTGCGCAAGATTGAAGCCTTGCATAAAAAGTACTGCTCCTTGGAGGAAGAGCAGCTTGAAGGAGAAGACTAGTCTGTTTCTCCTATTTTGTTACTTTGAAACTTTGTGCAGGTTGCTAATTTTGAGGAGGACTAAAAGAAGCATTTAATCATCAAGGATCGTTCTCTAGCTTACATACTGCCAGACCCCAAGTTGTACTTCAAATCTTGGTAGAGGCATGTGTCAAAGTACCAATTAAAGGCAGATTTTGCAAACTTGCAGTCCAAGACTTCCAGGATGATGACTTCCCAGCCGCCTGCATTTAATGAAACTAGGAACATTGCATGCATGTTGACAAGGAAAACAATGAGCCTTATGGCGAATTGTAAAGCATTGTACTTTTGACATGTGTCGTCTTGGCCTGAAGCTTGTTTTGGTCCCTTGTGTTATAAAAGAGAATTCAGGGCCAAGAAGAACGATCCTAAAATTTTGCTTAGTATGTACTAGGATAGATTTGAAGCAATAAAATGACACATAGTCTTTTCCTGATTTATTTAGCACAAGGAAGACAGATTCAAGGAAGATAGATTCAAGAAAGACAATTTCACTGATCACATGGTGAATATGTTTTCTTTTCAAGTTGATAATGAGTTTGAGTGCCCAGCCTCTAAAGAGAATGAAGTAGAAATAGATGTAGATATTTAGAGAATGTGGAATAGCATTCATCATGAGGAAGTGTTTTCTGATGAAGAGAACTAGGAAGAACACAAGGTAAATTTTTCTAAAGATTAGTCTGAAAACATCAGTATGAGGAGACCCTCCGAGGAAGAAATCAAAAGAATTACTATTGCATCCATCACTCAAATCAAGAGTGGGTATAATCTAAGACCAAGGGGTGCTCTCCCCAACCAAGGAAAACTTGGTGGAATGTTCATAAAGGATAAGGATAGTATTTTTCTGATTTATTCAGCACATCAATTTATCATGAATGTATCATTTTTATTTTGAAAATCAATAAAGAGGACATTCATTTCTCTTGCTCATATCTTTTGTATGGTGTTGTATGAGTTGTTATGTTAACAACATGTTCAATTTATCTTGTCTAATAGAGACTATGTATATCTTGATACGTTTCATTTCAAGTAAATGAATTAAACTATTTCTTGAATACTACAAGACTTTTGTGAGAGACTTTGTGAGGAAGTTGTGAATACGTTCTCGGTCTAAGCATTTTAAGAAAGTCTTGAATGTTTAGTATTGAACTTTAATGATGATACTATGATATTTTTTTGTCTTTAAACCTCTTAGTTGACTTTGTACCTCCCTTGAACAGGCACTCATCATACTTTTTTAGGTTTTAGGATCATTTCAACAGTCTTATTTCACCTTTTATATTTCATTTTACAATTTTTTTGCATTAGGAGTAGAATATATTAGAACCAGTTTTCAATGGAAGCAAAGTAGTACAAACTAAGGTTCAAGCCAAAATTTGTAGTATATCATAATTTTCATTGGTATATTTTCATTCAAAGCATCTTCTATGCACTGCAATGTTTGTCCATGTAAAGTTGAAATATTGTGAAACATTACAACAGGGGTACGTACCTAGGTCATGCAGAGCCTAAAGTATAGAAGACTGCAGCCTTTGTGTTGAATCTTGTTCATTGGCCAAAACCAATCCTAAGTCTGTTTGAGTCAGTGGCTATTTTTCTAGGATCTATGATCTATTGATTTGGGAACCAACAGATTGGTGACTTTTCTGGAGAAAGCAAAGTCAAGATTGTGTCAAAAGAATATTTTACCCCCAGTAATCTTGTCCAAAGTCTAGAGTTAATAAAGAAACATATACTCCCATTATGGGTGGCGACTCTGAAAAGAAGAAAGGTAGTTCATAGCTTGAAAGGCTCACATGAGAAACAAAAAGGTTACATACACTACTACAAGGAGGAGTGAGCACATTGCAAGGTGCAATGCATCAAACATTGAGCTTAGCTCAGATATAGAAGTTGATCAAGGGAGAAAAGAGGGCATCAAGTCTGCAACAAGCAAAAGTTGGACTATCAAGAACAAAGGTATTCCTCAAACCACTTTTCCTCCAGCATCGGTTAATTCTCTTGATGTTAGGATAGAGAAATAGAATTAGTTACATATTGATTTAAGAGGGAAGAGTATTTCAGAGGGTTATCATAGTGACACTGATAGGTATGCATACGAAGTAGAAGATACTAGTAGTGATGAATCCTTGCCAAGAGAAAATATTTTTGTTAGCCACACATTCCCTAATATGGATAAAAGCCTACAAAATCCCTATTATGAAGGTCCTGCTCTGAACTAGGCTTCTTATGACAAGTTCTACACAAAATTTGAAAGGGTTAGGTTACAAAGAGAGTTTGAGGCTAGGTATGCTGACCAACTAGCTAATTTATAAAGTAACATTGGTCCAGAGTACATTATGGCTACCCCTATGTCTAGGAACTTTCCTTCAGCACAAAATCTTTTTAAAACTTAGTTCACTGAGTCTAATATATGCTCTACTTTAGGGAATGTAAATAGCGGATCAAAAAAAGAGTTACAGAGATAGTTGGAACATGTAAGAAGAGAAAGGGACATGATGGGACAAGAAATGTTAAATTTGGCCATTCAACAGTCTATGCAAATCCCTTCCCATGGAATGTCTGGTCAAACATCTAGTGTCCCTAGTACTACCAGTTGCCCTTTTATCACTTTTGCACCTGTGTCTTCCCATATGAATACAATTTATGCCTCATCCATTTCTATCATAAGTACTACTACTCAAACCCGCATTGTAAGTGTTATTTCAACATGTGCAACAATTGCTACCCAAGCTTTTACTCAGGCAAATCTTTCTAGTACTACGGCCAATACTATGCCAATATCGCATGCATGAGAAACTAGAATGCGTAATTTGTCTTCTATCTCTACAAGGATAAGTGTTCCCCTTGCTAAAGTGAAAAATAGAAGCACTAGTTAGGAAAGTACTAGTCGACACCATGGATCTCAGCAACACCATTATGGTGCACAAGGTCAATGCAACACGTCAGGCCAAATTTTTAGTCCACCACCTCTGCAGTTTCCTTGTCTCACGGTATCCTCCCCCACCAGTGTATCATAATAATAACCAAATGGGATGAAATAATGCTTACCAACAGTATTTGCAATTCCTGCAATTTCAGCAGCAAATGACAGGATAGTACAAGCAACAATATTAGATACCCCTACAACAACAACAACAACATCAAGTTCCTAATCAAGGAAATACACACCAACAACAAATGCAAAATTAGTTCTCTAGGAGACCAATGGAACTGGATAGATATAGATAGATTGAATTCACAGGGATAATATGTTTCCCAAATCCAATAAGAAATGAATTAAGAGATGCACTCCCTAAATTATTAGGAAATAATGCAATCTCGAGGGAAGATCATCTTAGAACATTCCAAAAGATAATGGATAACTTTGAAATAGAAATTGAAGATTTTTTCAAGAAAATATTTTTGCAATCTTTAACTGATGATGGTAGGGAACAATACAAAAGTTTGTCTGATTTATCTATCAAATTATTTCAAGACTTTAAAAGAAAGTTTCTAGATATTAGTATCGTGATCATTCAGATCCTAAGTTTTCTTTGCATGAGCTAACCAGTATCATAAAAAATCAAAATGAAGATGTTGCCTTTTTCAATAATAGATTCATTAAAATAATCAATAAAATTCCTCTTAGTCTGAAGCCAACTGACAACATCAACTTGGTTTTCTATTTTGATGCTTTTGAATCTAAGATAGGATATGAGTTGAGGTCATGTAACCCCCCAGCTTTGGCAGTTTCTTTTAAACTTGCTCAGACCATAGAAAACAATAGGAAAGCCTCAAGGAAAACATCAAGAAGAGATGATGTTAGGATTTTTCCGAATCCCAAAGGACATCACAATAAAGTGCCTAAAGAAGAGGATAAGTTGGATAAGGTTATGAGTTCCTTACAGGATCTAAGTTACAAATTGGCTAGAAATGAGAAAGGCATGTTGCATGATAGGCCTAATTTTCTAAGTCATGATAGACCTAAGTTACATGATATACCTTATAACAAAAACTTGATAGATGGGTGGCCTATAGTTGGAAACCAAAGCCCTACAAATAAAGAACCACATGATCCATTGAAAAGGCCAAGTGCTCATATTTTGGAGGAAAACCCATGGTGTATGGCATGTAATATACCGCATACACAAGCCCAATGCATAGTAGCAAAGGCCAATGAAGAAGATGAAGATCTCTATGCTAGCTGCAAGGAAGACAGATTCACTGATCACATGGTGAAATTGTTTTCTTTTCAAGTTGATAATGAGTCTAAGTGCCTAGCCTCTAAAGAGAATGAAGTAGAAATTGATGTAGATATTCAAAGAATGTGGAATAGCATTCATCATGAGGAAGTGTTTTCTGATGGAGAGAAATAGGAAGAACACAAGGTCAATTTTTCAAATGATTAATCTTAAAACATCAGTATGAGGAGACCCTCTGAGGAAGAAACCAAAAGAATTACTATTGCATCCATCACTCAAATCAAGAGTGGGTACAATCTAAGACCAAGGGATGCTCTCCCCAACCAAGGAAAACTTGGTGGAATATTCAGAAAGGATAAGCATCCAGAACTTAAGCAATAGAATCCTCCACCATTTACAAAAGCAAAGAACAAGGTGGTAAAGACCACCCATGCCCAACAATATGTGACAAAAGGGAGCACAAAATTCAAGAAGATTGAAAAGTAGGTCACAACTAAAGTTCCCTTGAAAGTAGTTGTGGTTGAGAAGGAAAAGCAATCAAGTGCCAATTCAAAAAGAGGTTAATCCAGGTAATTTTACATCACCTTCTTTTTATATGATCGAAACATTAATCAGATAAACATTTTGGTTCCTTTGTTAGAAATGATGAAGATCCCAGAGCATAGAAATAATGCTCTAGATTTGATAAATAGAGTTCCTAGTATGCCCCAAGATATTTTAAACAATAATGATGTTTTAGAAGATGAAATTAATTGTACATAAGGGAAACACTCTGAGACAATGCAAGCTCCTAAGGTCTATCTAGGAAGTACTATCACTAAGGTCCCTTGATAAGTAAATCCCTTTTGTATGACTTTGATAGTAAATGGTAGGCATGTAAAAAACTATATGATAGATTTTGGGGCTGTCATTAATATCATGCCTGTGGGGATAATGAGGGAACTTGTGTTGAATGTTGACTCTAACTATGGGAAATTATATGCCATGGATAATAGATCCATATCTGCGATAGGAATCCTCAAAAATTTAGAAGCTAAGATATAACAATTTTCAGAAGATTCTTACAAGGTGCATATAATAGTTGTAGATGTCCCCACAAACTATGGTATTCTTTTTTGAAGACAATGGATAGTAATGGTGGGGGAAAATGTTCAACTATATTAATCTTATGCTACTATCCCTATTAATGGGAAAGTTGTCCAGTTAGATAGAGAACATAGGTCTGATACTACTATTGAGCAAGCTAACTTAAATAACATGGTGATGTTATGTGACTTCGATATGGGGAACTTAAAAGTTGAACCTATTTAGTCATCCCTAGATGTTGCATACCTTGTCATAGGTGAAATTCAAAACAACAAGGAGGATTTGTGTCACATGTACTTTGACGGGGCTCACAACAAGGAAGGGTCTGGTGCTGGAGTAGTTTTTATTGCATCTAGTGGGAATACTTTTAAGTATTCTTATGAACTTCTTTTTGAGTGCACTAACAATATGGAAAAGTATTGTTACTAGGTTTGAGTCTTGCCACTAAGCATGGGAAAAAGAAACTATCATTATGGGGAGATTTAGAATTGATTGTATCTTAGGTCAGATCAATTTATTATTCCAAGAATGATAGATTGAAGCAGTACAAATCAACTGTCTGGGATTAATTGGAATTTTTTAATGCCTTCAATATCAAATCGATAGAAAGATCGAAAAAACCTTATGGCAAATTTTTTTGTAAATGTTCCTTTGGAGAGTGATGATATCACCTTGGCTGGAATTTCAAAGGTGGAGGTAAAAACCAGGCCTTCCATTCTTGGTAATAATTACAATTGGAAAGTTTTCAATGATGATGATGACTTGCTGAAGTTCTTGCATTGCATAGATGAGTATGAGAGTCAAGAAATTGAATTTAATACCTTTGGGGAAACTATAGATAGAAAAGACATTGTTTTTGAAATGAAATAGTGCAACTAAAGACAAACAAAATCCCAAAAGGATTGGTAGTTGTGGAAAGAGTGTTTGACAGTCAAGATAGTCAAACAATGAATTAGTCCCCTATAAACAAAGAAGACCTTGAAGAGTTTAACTTAGGAACTGATTCATCTCCGAGAAAGGTCTACATTGGCAAAAGGATTAATCCAAAAAATAGGATCATGTTGATCACTTTGCTGAGAAAATATAAGCCTATTTTTGCATGGTCATATGATGACCTGAAAGCCTATAGAGAGGACCTTTTCCAACATGAAATTCCTTTGGACCCATCTCCTAGGCCTTTTAGAAAAAAGAAAAGGCTAGTTAACCACTGCTTAGATCCAAAATACAAGAGGAACTCATGGAGCTCAAAGATGGTGGTATTGTCAAGCCTATCAAGCATTCATCATGGGTTTCCAAACTTGTTCTTGCAAGAAAGAAAAATGGTGACATTATACTATGTGTGGATTTTAGGAATTTAAATGTGTCATCATTAAAGGATAATTATCCTTTGCCTAACATGGAGGCAATGCTACAAAAGGTCATAGGTTGTGAGTTGATGTCCATGATGGATGGATTCTGTGGTTACAACCAAGTGAAGATCAAATAATCAGAACAATACAAGACTTCCTTCACTACCTCACGAGGAACTTATGTCTATGCTAGAATTATTTTTAGACTAACTAATGCTGGAGGAACATTTTAGAGAGCTATGGATGTATCTTTTTAAGACATTATAGACACCATTATTGTTGTCTCTCAAGATGATTTGACAACATTCTCCAAAAGGGCAGAGGAGTATTGTTTGCACTTAAAAAAGGTACTTGTCAAGGCATTGGAATATGAGATTTATCTTAATCCTAAAAAATGCCACTTTTCTATAACTGAATGTAAACTATTAGGAAATATTGTGTCCAAAGATGGTACAAGGATAGATCCTAAGAGAGTGGCTAGTATTGATAGAATACCTATTCCCAGAACTGTGAAAGCCATTCAATTTTTCTTTGGCCAGATAAACTTTGTCTGTAGGTTTATATTTAATTTGTTGAGATAGTGAAACCTATTTCAAGGATGCTAAAGAAAGGGGTTGTGATTAACTGGACAAGTGAAGCTATGGAAGCCTTTGTAGCCATCAAGAGAGCCATTAAGAAGGCTCTTGTTTTAAAGGCATCAGATTTTAGCAAACCTTTCCAATTTTTTTCCTTTGCTTCCTTTCACACTGTGGTTGTTGTTATGTTACAAAAGAATAGTGAGGGGTATGAACAACTTATTAATTCCTACAGCAAATCCCTTCAGGAAGCTAAACTGAAATATGATATTGTGGAAAAGAAATCAAAGTTGTAAAAAAAATTAGGCCTTACCTTATAGGTGCCCAAGTAATAGCTTATGTGCCTAATGCTATAGTAAAGGACACCTTTTTTAGTCAAAAACAATAGGCAAAAGGTGCAGATGGATCAACAAGATCCAATAATTTAATGTTGACATCCAAATCACTAAGTTGGTCCAACGAATGGGCTTGGCAAAGCTTATGGCTAAAGAGAACCTAGAAGATACCCAAATAAATGTTCTATCAAATTCAAAAGGTATCATTTATTGCCTGTAAAGAACCCCGTGGTATGCTGGTATTATTCCTTTTCTTACAAACTCTATATATCCAGAAGGTTTCACAGAAAGCCAAAAAAGCACCTTAAAACTGAGATCATATAGGTATGTGTTTACCGCTAGAGACCTATATTATAGAGACAAATATGATTTTCTATTATTTTGTCTAGATGAAGAGCAGGCTCGACTTGTGCTAAGAGAAATGCATGACAGGGTGTGTGGAGGACATTTTACAGTAAATACCACAACTCACAAGGTATTAAGGGTAGGGTATTTTTGGCCATCTTTATTCAAGGATGCACACACCTTTGTAAGAAGGTGTGAGCCTTGCCAAAGGTTCACAAGTAAGCTAAAATATGGTGGAGCATTACCTCTTAGGTCTATGCAAGTAGAGGCCCCTCTTCATCATTGGGGCATTGATTTTATTGGAGAGATCATTGAGAAGTCCAGTGGTGGACATAAATGGATATTGGTTGCCATGAACTATTTTACTGAGTGGGTGGAAGCTATCCCCATAAGACAAGCAACTAGTAAAGTGGTTATTGATTTCCTACTAAACAATGTTTTAACGAGATTTGGAGTACCAGTAAGACTCATCATGGACAATGCCATGTTCTTCAGATCTGAGGAGTTCACAGAATTTTATAAATCATAGCGGATAAGAATCTCATATGCATCTCCATACCATCCACATGGAAATGGGAAAGTTAAGTCCAGCAACAAGAATATCATGAAGATCATCAAGAGAACAATTGGGAAAAACAAGAGAGATTGGGATTCTGAGTTAAAAATGGTACTATGGGAAGATAGGATCACTCTTAAGAAGACTATAGGAACATCTCTAAGTTTTGATCTAGTGTATGGATCTAAAGAAAGGATGCCAATAAACAATTTTTTTCCTGTGTACAAGTTCATACAAGAAAATAAACTGGAAATATGAGATCCATTGGAAGAAAGAATGGAGATGCTTGCAAAATTGGATGAAAGAAGAGAAGATTCTCATATAAAGAAATTGAAGATGCAACAAAAAGTAAGTACCTATTTGACAAAAAGGCATTAGAAAGAAAATTTGAAATTAATGATTTGGTACTTCTTTGGAATGCTAGAGCCCAAGATAAAGTCAAGAATGGAAAATTTGAAGCTTTATGGCTAGGGCCATTTGTTGTTGCAGAGAAGAATGATGAGGATTCATACTTCCTCACTGATATGAATGGTGAAATGCAGGAACTGCCAATGCATGGACTGTTCTTTAAGCATTTATTCACTTGATCTTCTGCAAGAAAAATAGGTTTAGGGTTTGTATATAGGTTAGATTAGGGTTTTGTAAATATTCCTGCATCTTTTGATTTGCCAGCCATCCCAAAGATCTAGATTCTTTCTTTGACTCGAGTAGTCAAATGTTCCCTAGCTAGAGCTACAATTGGAAGGTTTTAAAATTGGTCTTATTTGTTCCCTTCCTATGTGTTGGAACTTAGGTTTAAAATTTTTGAAAAGGGTTTTATAGATGTTAAGGTTTTCCTTTGTTCTTTTGGGAAATGTTATGTTTTGCAGTTGACTTATGATCATCGGTGGCCTGGTTTTAAGTTGTCACTAGAGGGGTCCATTATCATTTGTTCATAGGCCTTGTGTGTAAAGAGTAACCGCTTGAGGGGGCCGCTTTAATTTTTTATTATATGCCTAAGTATTAAGTGTCCCTTTTGGTTTTTCCTTTTAAAAATTCCTAGGAAGGCCCCCACACATGATCACTTCATCTTCTTCTACTCTCCATGAGATAAAATGATCCACCTAAGTGCCCACTTTAGTTTCATAGTTGTGCGAGATAAGTGTGCCAAAGGAAACACAGAGAAATGTTATCTCGCAGCCTCTTCAGTGATAGGTCTTGATCACGTGGGATAAGGAAACTACAAAGCTTAAAGAACAAGACTTATCACGTGACACCTTTGAAGCCACGATTAAGCCCCATGGGATAAGGAGGATATAGAGGCAATAAAGGGATCCTTATCACGTAGTCATTTCATAATTGAAAAAAGCTCATGCGGGATAAGGAATATTCACAAGTGTGGTAGAAGTTTTCACTATGTAGTGTGACCATGTAGGATAAGAAAAGATAAGAAGAGAGGAAAATCCTATCCCATGGTGATTTTAGGATGCCTTGATAAGCCCTTAGGAAAAGAAACAACTCCGAGTTATAACGTAAAGTTATCCCATAATGTTCATAGTCCGATACAAAGATGATGCGAGATAAGAAGTAACGAGGGTTGCAAAGAACCTTATCCTACAAGGGATTTCTTCTACTCAGTGATGGTCGTGGGATAGGGATTACAAGGCGAGATGGATAGGATCTCTTATCTCATGCATTCTCACAGGGATAAGAGATGGATCACGAGATAAGAGAGTAAAAGATTAAGTGGCTTATCCTGCGTAGAGAAAAATTATCAAGGTGCCTTCAAGTGGAAGGCAGCAGTGAGTTATGAGAAACGTGGGATAAGAAGATTCTCAAAGGACATACAAAGGCCTTATCTCGTGAGAGGAGACAACGTTGACAAATGTGTTGCAAGATAAGGATAAAAGGGTGTTGATAAAGAAAAGGTGGCATGGATTTATCCCGTAAAGATAAGAGGAATTCTTACAGGTGTCATGGGATAAAAGGAAAAGGTAAATTCATGGAAACTTTATCCTATGAGGATTGTCAAGATAGAAAAAGGTGTTGCAGGATAAGGAAATAAAGAGAAATCTAAGGAAGGATTATACCACAGAGATGATAAAAGGCATGAAATCATGAAAGTAGGTTCAAAGAACATAAATTTTGAAAGGTTTGAGTTGGCCCAGACACTCCAATAAGTGCCATGTCATCATTGGAAGGTTATCATTGACAATCTCGACTGTTCACTTTCTGATCAATGGATTAAATCCAATTTTGGTGTGGACGACTGGCTTTATCCGATACAGATGAATTAATGGCATCACCATAAAAGAGAAATTGTTTGATTTTCTCCCATACCTTGTATCCAAAGAAGATTTAGAGCATCCCTAAGCAAGAAGAAGAGTGAATTTTAGCAAATCAACATGCCCTCTAGCAAAAAAGACTAGTAAGTTAATTATTCCACAATCCTTGTACATTTGCTAGGTTGTTGTAGTTGTGATACACAGAGCTTTTGTATGTGCCCTAAAGTTTGTAGGGTTTGTGTCTATGTTTAATTTTCCATGGTCTCCTTCATTTTTAAAATTAAAATGGCCTCCCCTCTCAAGGAGTCTACTAATCCCACTGTTGATAATATCCCTGAAGCTGGCACTAGCTCTATGATGCCAAAGATTACCCATGTCATTCCCCTTGATGTAATTCCACTCGTGCCAGTAATTCAAAATGCTCCCGTTGCTAAGCCAAGCCCTCAATATACCCTGCAAATGTCTGAGAAGGCCAAAGCAATCTCCCCTCCTAAGGAAATGGTTGCAAAGAGAAAGAAAAAGACAGTTTGAAATACTATCACTATTGTTTCTGATAGTAAGCCTTCAGATGAGCCTACCGTGTTGGCAATGTGTTGTCATTGATGTAAACCGGTATGGGAGTATTGTTAAAATGAAGTTATTGGTGTCAACTAGTGTTGTAGGTCACCGGTAAAGAAGAGAATGTCATTCAGAGGAATGACCACTAGAGTCACTGGTACAGTAGTTAGTGTTTGACTTGTGCAAATGAAATGGATAGGTTACCAATATTGTTTGTCTCTAGTAAGGAAAGGATGTCGACGGGTAAGAGTTGTGTTGACAGTGAGTGGTTGCCAACTGGAAAGCTTATGGCCAATATACACACATGATAAGAGAGGTTCTTGAGTTTGTGATGAAGAGGTAGAATATTACCTAAATCACATCACCACTGGAGGAGAAGGATGTACAGGTTAGCGATATGCTATGTGGATGCAGAAAATAGGATTCTCACCAGATAAAGATGCAATCACCATATCAAGAGATGCCTAATAGTGAATGTGTCCATACCGAATCACATGTGCCTATTTGAAGATATTCTCTACAAACAAGGTAGCCACATGATTGCATTGCAGGATGTAGATGACAAGGAATCACTCCCACTGGTAAGTGGAGCTTATCTCCTATTATGTAAAGTATGCGTCTTCATTTTGTGAGATAAGATAAAATTAAAAGGAAGGTGAATGAAAGCTCACAGCGGATCTACACTTAAAACAAAAGGATGCCTTAGCTGCATGTAGTCAGAGATGTGCACTAGATCAGAAAGGGTTAGCATATTTTGCCACTAGGACCAAAAAGGAAGAGTAAAGAAGTGATGTGTTTGTTACCTTGAAAAAATGGCTGAGATGATATCCTGTCTGATGATGAAGAAGGTAGAGTGGAGAAGGTGTAGATAGAGAGTGCAACCGGCATGCAGATGCCTCAAATGGAAACAATTGAAGATTGATGACATGGTGTCATCAAGGTGCCTACCAATAATTATGTTAACTGGTAAGAGAGAAAAGAGGGTAAGTGATGAGCTCCTACCTCATGAGAATATGCATGCTATTGAGATTAAGGTGTTCCATTGGTAGATCAACAAAGTGTAGACATGATGGTTAACTAGTAAAGTGTGAGATATAGGTAGAAAAGAAGTACCGGTTGTGTATTGATTGTCAATGACCGAGTCTATCCAACAAAAAGATATTTTCTAAAGTGGATATCGACAAGGATGCCACGTGGAGTTGAAGTGGTAAGCTCATAGAGGTCAGTGAAGTGTCATGTCATGGAGGTAGGTGGCGGTTGGTCGACATTAAATTTTGACTTTGAAAATCACGGAGAAGTAGCAAAGGGTTTGTGGCTTGATGCAAACCAAAGATATGTGTGATGCCATCATTGAGGAAAGATATTCTCCTATAGATCAGATTTGGTAAAGGAAACTGCGAGATCACTAAATGTGATTGACAGAGTAGGTCAAGGAATAGGGTCATGTTTGCTAAACAAATAAAACATGTATTGGAAGGCACATTAATGGCAATGATGTGCATGTTGTTATCTTGGAGATCAGATCGAATGAGACCTGATTGGATTCGATGTGCCTTGTGATCAGTGGAAGAAACCCTAATGGTGCCAAGTTCAAACTCACGTCTTGGCATGAAAATCAGGCTATAAGTATGTAAGCCAAAGTTATTGTTTGGGTTGCTGAATGAGAGAGCATTGTTGCATGTGAGAAGAAATTAGTCAAGTACTCAATGAGTATTAGAAGAGAGACTATGTGTGAGAGATACTATGGTTGAAGAGTTCAACCAGCAATAGTGAGGTAATCGGTGGTGACCAAACCAACAGTGAAGGGATGCAATAGAGTGCAAAGTAGGAAAGCAAAAAACATATAGAAGATAGTATCGATGGAGAGAAGAAGAGTAGTTGAGAGTAGAGAGAACCAGCAAAGAGTAGAACTGGAAGAAAAAGAACTGACGGTGAACTGGATAGAAGATCCAGCAGATAGATTTGCAGAAGCGTTACAAAATCCATTTGTAACAAGGCTATTAGCTTGTAAATGATTATGTTTTGTATTCACTGAGTTGTATCTAGATGTAGGGGTTGTATCTCCTTGGGTTGGTGACGTAAATTAGGGGTTGTATCTCCTTGGGTTGGTGCCCTAAAATCAGGGGTTGGTGCTCCTTGGGTTGGTGCCCTAAATCAGGGATTGGTGCTCCTTGGGTTGGTGCCCATTACATTGTAATTAGAGATTCATTGTGAGGTTGGATTGGAGCAATAGACTCCAACAACATTTCTCGCCGAGGTTTTTCCCATCTTACATTTTCCTCATATATGCTGGTGTTATGTGATGCCTCTTTATGTGTGAGTGCTTTTGAGTTAGTCTACCCTCCAATCAGTAATTTTGCATTGAGTTAGATCCGATAACCGGTATACTCACATAGGGTAGTTGAAGGGAAAAGTTTGAGAACCACCAATTCACCCCCCTCTCAGTGGTGCATTCCCTCTAAGAATTCGTATCAGAGCCCTATGTCCCCAATTGATAAGCTTTCTCTGGCTTGGTTAGATTCTAGCTTAAGGATACAATGGTTTGTTTATTTTAATTCCCTGCTCTATTTTCTTATGGTTAAAATTATTCCATTTGGAATTGTAGAATGGAAGTCTACCTATCCTCTCTAGGGTTTGATGTGTGGATGTTTGTTTTAAGTGGCTACCCTAGTAAAGTCAGTCCTCCCATCGATTTAGATGCAGAAGAAGAAACTAGTGTAATGGTTCAGCAATGAAGGCTATACTCTTTGGTTTATCTGATGATGTTTCCTCACAAGTGGATAGTTGTAGATCGACAAAAGTCTTATGGGACAGACTAAAGAAGCTCTATGGAAATGAGCCTACTACAGCAGAATTGGTTTGTGAAGATAGAATGAGAAATGTATCTCATGTATCTATAGATGATGAAGGTAAATCTTCTAGTAGCCATAGCTTTGATGAAGAAGGAACCCACCTCTTCATGGCTGAAGAATCACAAGATGAGAGACACACATCTGAGAATGATCATAAAGATCACTCCTACTGACAAGATGTGTTTGGCAATGATAGTGAAGGATAAGAAGAAGATGAAGAAGAAGTTGATCTTGAAGGTGAGCTTGTGAATGCACTTGAACAACTCTATAGAGTAAGAAATGAATACAAGCTATTCAAGAATGGTGCTATAGTGGAGCAGAATTGGTTGATAAAATGCCTTGAAGAATCTAAGAAATGTATCTGAGAGTCAAACACTCAAGAAGAAGACATCAAGGAGTGTCGATGTAAATATCTAGCATCTGAGCTAGAGGTAAAAGAGAAAGAATATCGGTAGCTACTTGGAGAAATGGAGGTTCTCCAAAATGACTTTGATAAATGTCTGGATGACCTAAAGGTAAGAATCCGGTTTGATAGCAGCAGTGATGCCTTGGACAAAATTTTGCAAAAGCTAAAGCATGTTGAGGAAAGTGATGGATTAGTAAGTGGTGTCGGTGAATACTCCACTGGCAAGAGTATCCCCCACAATGAAATTATGTTTGTCCCCTAAAATGGAGAAAATAAAAGACAAACCTTCACTATCCAGAATACTCCCTGGAAGAAAATAGATCTAACCACAACCAATGAAGACATGTAGACAAGGATGAAGGTCAGTGCTACAAGAAGGGGAAACAATGGAGATCCCAAAGGAAAAGGGAACATGGGAGAAGATAGCTTCACCAGAAGTAGGAACATGAGAAGACAACAAAGAAGGCCTCCTACTAGTAGAGGACAAAGGAGTGCTACCACCCATAGGACAAAGCAGGTGTGGGAAAGGAAGAGATCAGATGGAAGAACTACAAAGAATGGACAACCTAGGATCCATCCTTAGAGAAGGAGAAATGGAAATACTAAACTGGTAAGATCTCCTCATGCATGGCAAAGTAAATTTGTAAGTCATATTCCATCATTTACCGGCTACTGCTTCTCTTGCAAAGATTATGGTCATAGGGTAGATGAATTCATAAAGAGGTTCATATATAAGAATGTTATCTATCCAAGGTGTAATGCTAATGGCCATAGTATGTCAAGTTCTAGAAACATGCATAGATTTGTTCCTATGCATAATAAGATCAGTCTATTTGCTACCTCAAGAAGTTGCAATTATGTATGTTATAATTGTAATGGATTTGGGCATAGAAGTCATCAATACAGGAACTGGAAAGTTTTGTCATATGACAATCGGTGTAGCAGCTATGCTCAACATAGAAATGAATACAAATCATATGGAAGTCAGATACCTACATGGAACCAATGGAGAAATGTCCCTGCAGGTTCAAGAGGTCCACTAGTTCTGGTAGCTAGTCACCAAAACATAACCTGAAGAAGATCGTCAAATCAGTATGTTAAGAGATTGCCCAATCATGAAGTTGGGATGGATGATGTGTGCTACTATAGAACTACTTTTGGTTATGCAACAATGTCTGAAAATGTAAGGACCCATCAAGAGAAGAAGGTAAGACCTTCTCCCATGACTAAAAGTGGGAAGAAGAGTGAGACCAAGTAGGTGTCAAGGAAGAAGACCATGGACCGACACTGTGCATTCAATTCACAGGTGATATCTCCTAAGGCTTAAAGGAGATGCAAGACCTTAGGGGGAGTAGTTTATTGACCATATCATTCACCTCCTCAGTGGAAGAGGAGACATGGAAGAGCAAGTTGTTGTAGATATGAAGGAAGAAAATGATATGATATGTATGTGTAGTGGTGGCCTTGACTACACATCTATAGATCTGAGTTGGATCACTACTACATGTGTCAATGGATGGAGATTAGCAATTGAAATCAGATGCATAGTGACACAAAATGTGTGGAGTTACAGGAAGGTGCTCTGGTAGTGATGATGAACCGGTATAGGAAACCCATATATGCAGGATGTTACTGGTATGAATGATAACATGTACTTGCAAGTTATGTAAGACAATAAGGTTGGAAATCATTGCATTAGACCTGGTAGCATGGAATGTGATTTTTATATCTTGGGTGGTATTGGAAAAGACCTGAAAGACATATGTTGGCCTAGTTGTTGATCATGCAGGCATGCATGTTTTTGGGCTAACTAGCTTAACTCTTGGAATAATGATGACATTGTTTGGAATTGTGTGCATCAAGGATCATGTCATAGGCTGTGGTGGGTATAATGGAGTTGAAAGATCATCATATGATCACATATGCACAGCTCAACTGGTATATGGAGTTGATTGGAGCCATGGTATTGGATCTGACCAGCTTTGTTGACATAAGATGTATATCTCAGGGGGAGTTCAAGTGCTTGTGGAGAAGACTCAGCATGCTTGAACTTTTAAGTGTATTGACTGCCTAAACTGCATATGATGGAAATGGTTGTAGGAATACCCAAGAGAATTTCATGGTTGAGGGTATCTACATTTCATTTGGTTGGTTGTATTCATAGTACGATCACACTTGATTCTAAATATATTTGGGATCAAATGGAAGATGATGTATTCCAAGTGGCAGGTAAGCAGTATTCATTGATGCATCCTTCTACAATTGAGTGTTTCAACAATTAATATCAACTTTGCATACTCAATTGGTGTTAGTTGATGGTTGAGTTCTCCATATCAAGTACTGTGACTTGAGAATGTTGGTATTATGGATATGTTGGTTTTGTCATTAATGTCAACACCTGACACCTGTCAGCACTTATCAGCACTTGGAGATTCTTGGTCATGTTCAGTAACTTATGCACAGTCACCAATATCTAGTTCATCGGAAGGTTATATTGTTCACTAGCACTTGGAATGACTTGGAGATTACTTGGTTATTCCAAAGACATCATTTGGACACTTTGTTTTGGTGATTTGGTTATTGGTTTAATTGGGTTTGCATATTTGTTGTTACTGGCAAATAGGTCTAGGTTATGGACCGACAAGCATATCTATTCCAGATCAGAACGACACATTATGAAGATGATTTATTAATATTGTAAATGCATTAAGCCGACATCATGCATTTCATATTGATTTATCTATAATTGATTTAATTGTAATATTCCTAGTGAGTCAACATTCACAATTGGTCTTAGGTTTTGGTATAAATGTAAGATCTTATTTGCGAGATTAAATGTAATGTAAGGCAGAGAGAAAACAGATTTTATTTTGGTTATGTGAATATCAGTAGAGCTATTCACGCAAGCATCATTCAAGGAAGGTTTAAGAAGGCAATCAGAGATTAACTGGTACTATATCCGGCATATGAAGATGCTATTCCTGAGCAGTACATTATCATTGGATTTTATCATCCAATTGTAGTCAGTGTGACTCCCATTTTGTGATTGAGCAGTGAGCTCTAGGTAGTTGGCCTTTCTGCATGTGCAAACTCCATATTGTACACACATACTGTCTACAGTAGTATCATCTGATTATGGGTAAGGCTTCCCACCATGGTTATTCCCCTTACAGGGTTTCCACGTACAAACATTCGTGTTATATGTTGTGGATGTTATTTCTGTTTCATGCATTAAACTTTATTGATACTGTAATTAACTGTTAATCTGTCTACCAGCATAAAGTTTGGTTTACCGGTATTATGAATTAAGTTTGGTTAAGTTATAATTGGGTTGAAATTAATTGACAACTGATTCACGCCCCCCCTCTCAGTTGCCTCTGATTCCTAACAAAGAAGATGTAACAAATGATTGAATCATAGGAGGTGATATAGCCAGTAAAGAAAAAGGGGAGAAAGATTTAAGTCAGTGCCTGATAGATACAAGGAGGAGTGAAAACCTTGACAATGCACTTTTCCATTGTTGTCAAAGGGGGATAAATATTTTTTAGTATACTGCATACTAAATGTGTGAGAATCCATTGATTATACGAAGGGGGAGAGAGATTATTTAGTATGTTGAATACTACATATGTTGACATCAATGCCAAAGGTGAAGATTGTTGGCATTATGTTGTCATTGATGTCAACTGGTATAGAAGGACAACCAGTATGGGAGTATTGTTGACATAAAGTCATTTATGTCAACTAGTGTTGTAGGTCACCGGTAAAGAAGAGAATGTCATTTAGAGAAATGACCATTGGAGTCAGTGGTACACAAGTTAGTGTTTGACTTGTGTTAATGAAATGGACAAATTACCAGTATAGTTTGTCACTAGTAAGGAAAGCATGTCAACTGGTAAGAGTTGTGTTGACATTGATTAGTTGCCAACTGACAAGCTTATGACCAGTGTACAAGCAGGATAAGCGAGCTGCTTGAGCTATTGTTTGTGATGAAGAGGTGGAATATTACCTAAATCATATTAACACTAGAGGAGAAGGATGTGCAGGTTACTTGTATACTGTGTGGATGCAGAACAATTGAAGTCCCACAAGATAAAGATGCAGTCACCATATGAAGAGATGACTAATAGTGAATGTGCCCACACCAGATTACATGTGCCTATTTGAATGTATGTTGCACAAACAGTGTAGCCACATGAGTGCATTGTAGGATGCAGATGACAAGGACTCACTCCCACTAGTAAGTGGAGCTTATCTCCCATTATCCAAATTATGCATCTTAGTTCTGTGAGCTAAGACAAAAGTAGAAGGCAAGTGAATGAAGGATGACATTGGATCTACTGGTGAAACAAAAGGTTGCCTCAGGTGCATGTAGTCAGAGATGTGCACGAGATCCGAAACGGTTGGCATATTGTGCCACCAGGATAGAAAAGGAAGAACAAAGAAGTGATGGGTTTGTCACGTTGACAAACTGGCTAAGATGATGTCCCATCTGATGATGAAGAAGGCAAAGTGGAGTAGTTGCAGATAGAGAGTGCAACTGTCATGAAGATGCCTTAGATGGGAACAGTTGAAGGTTGATGACATGGTTTCATCAAGGTGCCTACCGATAAGTATGAGAACCAGTATGAGAGAAAAGAGGCTAAGTGATGAGCTCCTACCTGATGAGAATGTGCATGCTATGGATAGCCATGTCTAGCGACCAGTTACAATGTTCCCCTTGCAAATCAACAAAGTGCAAACATGATGATTAATAGGTAAAGTGTGAGATACTAAAAGGTTAGAGAACCGAAAGAAAAGAAGGACCGATTGTGTGTTGATTGTCGGTGACAGATTCTAGCTGACACAAAGATCTTTGCTGAAGTGGATATTGACAATAATGCCACATGGAGTTGAAGTGCAAATCTCATAGAGGTCTGTGAAGTGTCATGTCGAGGATGTAGTTGGTGGTTGGTCGACATTAAATGTTGATTGCGACAATCATGAAGGAATAGAAAAGGGTTTGTGGCTCGATACAAACTGAAGATCTGTTTGATGCCATGATCAATGAAAGATATTATAATACAGATCAGATTTGGTAAAGGCAACTATGAGATCACTAAATGTGATTGACAGAGCAGGTCAAGGAATAGGGCCACATTTGCTAAATAGAGAAAACATTTGTTGAAAGGCACATTAATGGCGGTGATCTGAAGGTTGTTATCTTGGAGATCAGATCTAATGAGATTTGATTGGATTCGATGTGCCTTTTGATCAATGGAAGAAACCCGAAAGGCACCAAATTCAAACTTACGTCTTGGTGCAAAAATCAGGCTCTAAGTATGCAAGACAAAGTTATTATTTGGTTTGTTGAATAAGAGAGTGTTTCTACATGTGAGAAGAAATCAATCAAGTACTCAATGAGTATCAGAAGAGAGACTAAGTGTGAGAGAAACTAGGATCGAAGAGTTCAACCAACAATAGTGACGTAACCGGTGGTGACGAAACTGATAGTGAAGGGTTGCAGTAGATTACAAAGTAGGGAAGTAGAGAACCGACAGAAGATAGTATCGGTGGAGAGAAGTAGAGAAGTTGAGAGAAGAGAGAACCAGCAGAGAGTAGAACTGGTAGTGAACTAGATAGAAGATCAAGTAGAGAGATTTTCAGAAGCATTAAAAAATCCATTAGTAACAAGGCTCTTAACTTGTAAATGATTATGTTTTGTATTCATTGAGTTGTAGCTCAGTGTAGGGGTTGTATCTCCTTGGGTTGGTGCCCTAAATAAGGGGTTGTATCTCCTCGGGTTGATGCCTAAAATTAGTGGTGGGTGCTCCTTGCGTTGGTTCCCTAATTGAGGGGTTGGTGCCCTAAACATTGTAATCAGAGATTCATTGTTGGATTGGATTGGAGCAGTAGACTCCAGCAGCATTTCTCGGTGAGTTTTTTTCCATCTTGGGTTTTCCTCGTATATGCTTGTGTTATGTGATGTCTCTTTATGTGTGAGCTCTTTTGAGTTAGTCTCCCCTCCACCGGTAAGTCTGCATTGAGTTAGATCTTATGACTAGTATACTCATATAGGGTAGTTAAAGGGAAAAGTTTGATAACCATTGATTCACCCCCCTCTCTATGGTACATTGTGTTTAACATGCCCCTCCTCCTAAAGCTAGGAAACCAATTCAAAAGAGGAGAAGGGTTACTGAATAGGCTTCCATTGAAACTGTAGTGTCATAAAATTGGTACCCTTGCAAGTTTCAACTGCATTTGGGTCTTTGCATTAGCGAACAAATCCCTAAGCCTGATTGGAGACATGAAACATGCTCATGCCATCAACAACTTGCATTTTCCATCATTTTGCATTGTCTCTTAGCTACTGCCTATCCTAAATTAGGGTAGGACATGGGTGTGGCACCCCTTTCCTAGCCCTATTTTGTCCCCCCTTTGGTCCTATCTTGCATTGAGCTTATCAATTATTGACTGGGAAAAGTTTCCCTATGTCGGCCTAAGGTGGAAAATTATCTAAACACCCCTAATTGGCAAGTATATAAGGAACATTGAGCATTTCGATCATATGTTGATAAGTGAATTCGATCATATGCATTTAAGCATTCATTCAAACATTAAGCATTTCAAGTGTCCTTTCAAGGATACATGTTGCATTCAAGTCAAGGATTCAACCATTGAAGAGAAGATTTCTATCAACACCTAAGACAACCTATTTCACGTATCCTTTCAAACAAATTTATCAACGTTTCAATTACATCCCCTTCTTGAGTTGGATTTTACTTCAAACATTTCCTTTCATTTACTTGAAGCATTTTTCAACCTTTTGGTTAATTCCGAAATAGGGTTTGACCTAAAGGGAAACCCCCAATCCCAACAACATTTTCCTCTCTTTTTTGTGTGTAGGTTGCACGTGTGCAACTGTAATTGTAGGTTTAGGTTTCATTTCTAGAGACAAAAAAAACCTTTTGGGCAGAAGGATTTTTTGGAGGCCATGTGCAACATCAGCACAATCTATGCAACTTTTTCTCTGATTTGTAGGGAACCTTCATCTTGATATTCTACTACTAATTCCAGGTGCACAACTTCATCCCACATATATAATTGTTTCTTTGTCATTTCTACAGTTAGTCTCAATTTTCTTAATTTAACTAGTCTATTATAAAAGAGTGTTAATTTACTTTCGTAATACATTCCAAATTTATTGCAATTCACTTAGTATTCAATCCCTTATCATTGGGATTGGATCTAGTGAATTCAACCCCTTTTTTAAATGTAATGTGTGTGAAAAATTGAAGGGAATCTTTTGTGAAAATTTCATCCCTCTTTTGACAGTAGTAAAGCTTTCCACTTGACCTCCCCTTATCACTTTTCACCATATTACACAGACACCTACCACCGAATTGCATCCTCCTATAGAAAGTGCCCTTGCTACTGAAAACCCACCCGCTGAGGAAACCCCAATTTCTTTGGAGAAAACCCCACAGAGAGATATCCCTACTGAGAAAGTGAGAGAAACTACTCCTACAAAAGGGCCAGCTTCTAAAGGAGAGTCATTTGCTCAAGCAAAGCAACCAAAAACAGTGCCAACTACCCCTGTTGCTCCTGAGATGATAACAAAAGAATTGCAACATGAAGTTGAAAAGAAGTTAGAAGAAGTTGTGAAGAGGTCGACTAGACAAATAAGAAGCTTCCATTAGGACTTGTTGTAGTTGTTTGAAGGATCCTCCATAAATAACAACATTAGAATTCCCTTCAATGACAAAGAGGCAGGATGTAGAGATGCATTCACAAAGGAGAGAGGGTGGGATGCATTCTATTCCTTTTATGGAAATACAGACAAACTTGTCCTAGTGTCAAATATTTGGACACTGAACTTGGGGAAGCTAGTAGTGTTGAATATTTTTATAGAACCAATGTTAATAAGAGAGATAGATGTTTCCTATGACCCCCTAAGTAGGACTGTAAGATTTGAAGATGGCTATGTCCTATTGGATATCTCACAAAGGGCTATTATTGAATATTTTGATTTGGACAGGTCTTCCTTCAAGAAAATCAAAATAAATAATCTAGAAAAGAATTACCAGTATAAAAAGAACAGGTACAGAAAGGAATTTGTTCCTTATTTTATGAATAAAATTTTCAAAAATTCACAAAATTATGTCCTTCCATCTGAGAGGGAGCCTTTTAGATTAGAGTGCTTTGAGCCCTATTTTTTTAATACATACTATGCATTAGGACAGGTTCTTGGGGTAGATTGTGGGGTTACTTAAATGCCCATAGATTTCATGATGATTTCCATCAATATTCACCACCCGTCAAAAAATGAGTTGTATGACTTTGCAGCTATTATTCATGATAAGCTTCATGAAGAGTTAATGGGAGCAAGGAATAAAAATGAGAAGTTGGAATTTAGGCACTATTCTTTATTGTGTCATATGATTATTTATCAAAAAAAAAAAATCATAGAGGAGGGTTTTTTCTACCCACAAGATGATGACATCTCAAGGAACAAATTGGCCTTCACTACCTCACTTTATTGGCACTTTGGTGCTCCAAGGGGATCAACAATAGAATAGAAAGAAAACTATGCTAATATCAAACTACTAAATAATGAAAGCATATAAAATGATAAAAACAGATTATAACTATAAAGGGTCAATAATAACATAATATAGATTTTACCATTGATCTAGTAGATTTTTTAGTTTTAGGATATGAGCGCGCTATGGGGATGTCTATGCACTGCACTATTGTATAAGCTAAAATAGAACAAAAACATACCAAAAAATAATTTGAATTATCTCCACACTTACTAAATCTATTTTCCACCTACAGACACTTAGACAAGGGAAAAATGTTGGTGTTGTACAGGGGCTTGCCTTAGTCAACCCCCTATTTTAGTGTTTCCACCCACTTACTAAATCTATTTTCCACCTACAAACACTTAGACAAGGGAAAAATGTTGGTGTTGTACAGGGGCTTGCCTTAGTCAAACCCCTATTTTAGAAGTTGGAATTTAGGCACTATTCTTTATTGTGTCATATGATTATTTATCAAAAAAAGGCTTATTAAGGTCCATAATTAACAATAAGGAAAAAATGATCCACACACAGGTCTTCCATGGCTAGTACAAAGATGGACCCATGTTTGGCAGTTATTCTATTTTCTTTGATCATTTTGTCATGAAAGTTATGATAAGGCTTGGAGTCAAGCTGCCTAAGGTTCCAAAGAATATTATTAAAATTTTGAGGATAAGGAGTTGCAAGGGTGAAGGAATGGTATATGCAGAGGGAGCTTTCATCCATAATTTTGGGGACTTATCTTTGTATGGCAATTGTACTATCATCAGGGTGTACGGGTGTGAGCAAGCACCCCATGTTTTGCCTCTTTTTGTCTCTCTTAGGCTAGAATTCATTGAATTAATTTGGTAGCTCATGTGGATGGAGAGGGCACATATTAGAATGGATAAGAAAGGGAGACTCCTCCTCAAGGTGATCAATTTTGAGGAATTCACTGTAGGATGTGATACCCTGGAAAAGGTGCAGGATTTCTTAGTAAGCAATTACAGGTTAAAGGTTGCCCAAGCTTGACATTTTGACCATGAGGGATGTGTAAATGACCTCAAAGTGTACAAGCTAAAGGAGAAGGACTATTTTCATTCATTTGATGAGCAAGATGATTTAATAAGAAATGCTCACTCTGCTGAAGTAGAATAACATAGGAAGAAATGGGAGCTCATGACGAAGCTTGAGAGGGAAAGAAAGCAAGAGGATCTGAATTTGGAAGGTTTTTACAGGGAATTCCAGAATGATTTTTCTAGGATGTCTTTCATGATTAGAAAGGAGGATGATATAATAAAGATGGAAATGGAGAGAAGGGGTGCAAGGGATAAAGGGGTTAAATTTGAGACAAGGCCTATTGACCCTACCCCTACAGTATACAAGGTGAAGGGGCATATAGTAACAATTGAAAAGATATATGTTGGCACCTCTAGGAAGGAAAATGAACAAGTCAAGAGGGTTGAAAAGGGAAAGGCAAAAATGTCCGATTTTGTAGATGTCATTTTGATTCATATGTGCCAACACCTTCTCCCCCTCCAGAAATATTCCAAGAAGATGAGGTTGTTGAGATCCTAGATGACTCAGATAGAGCCATTATCCCAATTACAATCCATGTTGAGGAGGAGGATGATGAAAGGATCATTGGCTCAAAAAACTTCATAGCAGATGACAGTTTTGTGAACTCCCCCAAGTTCAAATATTTTTGGCTTAGGGAAAAGTTGAAGGATTTATGATGAAGAAATCAGAAATTTTGACAGGAATAGCTTCATATGCACCTGTGAGGAAGGTAGGGAGATAATTAGAAATAGCGGCATGCTTCGTGTATCTAGATGGGATTTTGAGAAAGTGTTTTTATTAGATCAGATTATGCGGTAGAAGGACCCCAATTTTGTAAAAGAGTTCAAAGATCATGGGTTTGTGGGGAGTGTAGACCTAAAGACTTTTTCTCTATGGTCAAAGGCCTGAAATGTCCAGAAACCTATGATTTTGCAAGGTGGATAGAAAAGACAAGGGATGCAATAATTAGGACCCTGGAAGACACCACTACACTAGAGGTCACAGAAATCACTTCAGATGCAGTCAAATTCACTCAATTAGCAGTGGATGACCTTGAGAAAAAGAATTTTATATTAAAATATATGCATGTAGCTCTCAGTGCAAATTACCATGAATTGTTCATTGAAAAATGCACATTAAAGGAGTAAATAAAGAAGGTGACTATAGATTCTTTAGGAGGAATTAGGCCTGAACAATTAGGAAAAATGAATAAATAATTACAAAGAGTCAAGGATGAAGTTGAGAACAATTATTTTCAAATTAGAAAGGCTTCAATTTTGAAGATGACAAATAAAGTTATTGAGAAATTAAGCGAGGTGCACAACTCATATTCTTTGACTTCACAGCTCCTTTGCTAGCTAGAGGAAATTCTCTCATTCTTTCAGCCAATTAGCGCTACTTGGATGCTAAAAGTTCAAGACTTAAAAGAAGTCATGCTGGAAGTCAAGAACGTGGCCTCTCCACCCCAAGTTGTAGGGTTAACTTGAAAAAACTTTAATTTATTAATCAAAGAATTGCCTAACATTGAAGTTGAGAAAAGGACATTGATTAAAATCATTGATTCTTTCCAAGGATTAAATAAAGTGGGATATCCCAACAATTTTGACAAGCGAAGAACAAATCAAGAGCTTAGAGGAGTGGAAGAAAGGCTTCCAAGATGCCATAAATGCAGTTTTGACTTCATTAGCTACTGCTCTGGTCCAAAGAGACTCATCTTTCAATATCATTGATAAGATCATGGAGGTAGATTTCATGTACCATAGATTTACTTTGTAGGCCATAACTCTGCCAACCAATAAAATAAAGCAAGCAATAGATAAGTTTTAGAGTTGAGGAATTTTACTTGGCCATTGGGCGAGATTGAAGCCCTGCATAAAAAGTACTGCTCCTTGGAAGAAGAGTAGGTTGAGGGAGAATACTAGTCTATTTCTTCAATTTTGTTACTTTGAATTTTTGTGTAGGTTGCTAATTTTGAGGATGACTGAGAGAAGCATCCAATCATCAAGGACCGTTCTCTAGGTTACTTACTGTCAAGAGCCAAGGTGTACTTTAGATCCTAACAGAAGCATGTGTCAAAGTACCAGTTAAAGGCAGATTTTGCGGATCTACAATCCAAGGCTTCCAAGATGGTGACTTCCTAGCCGCCTGCATTTAATGAAACTAGGAAGATTGCATGCATGTTGACAAGGCTATGAATGAGACTTATGGCGAATTATAAAGCATTGTGTTTTTGACATGTGTCTTCTTGACTTGAAGCTTGTTTTGGTCCCTTGTGTTATAAAAAGGGAATTCAGGGCCATGAAGAATGATTCTAAAAATTTTCGTAGTATGTACTAGGATAGTTTTGAAGCAATACTATGATAGATAGTCTTTTACAGATTTATTTAGCACGACAATTTATCATAAATGTATCATTTTTATTCTAAAAATCAATAAAGAGGACATTCATTTTTCTTTCTCATATCTTTTGTATGGTGTTGTATGAGTTGTTATGTTAATGACATGTTCAATTTGTCTTCTCTGATGGAGAATGTGTATATCTTGATAGGTTTCATTTCAAGTAAGTGAAGTAAATTTGGTCTTGAATACTGAAGCACTTGTGTGAGAGGCTTTGTGAGGAAGTTGTGAATAGGTTCTCGATCTAAGCATTTGAAGAAAGTCTTGAATGTTTAGTATTGAACTTTAATGATGATATTGTGATTTTTTATGTCTTTAAACCTATTATTTGACTTTGTATCTCCCTTGAACAGGTACTGGTCATACTTTTTGGGGTTTTGGAATCATTTGAACATTCTTATTTCACCTTTTAAATTTCATTTTCTAGTTTTTTTTCATTAGGAGTAGAATAGATTAGAACCAGTTTTCAATGCAAGAAAAGTAGTACAAACTAAGGTTCAAGCCAGAATTTGTAGTATATCATACTTTTCCTTGGTATATTTTCATTGAAAGCATCTGCTATAGACTGCAATGTTTGTCCATGTAAATTTGAAATATTGTGAAACATTGCAACAGGGGTACCCACCTAGGTCCTGTAGAGCCCAAAGAGTAGAAGATTGCAGCCTTTGTGTTGAATCTTGTTCGTTGGCCAAAACCACTCCTAAGTCTGTCTCTCAAGATTAAAATTAGTTTAGCATTCAATTTAATTTCAGATTATTATTCAAATTTAATTTTGTTTAGAATTAGGGTCAATATTAGATATTAAAAAGAAAATAAGGTTTGGGATTTAAACACTAACCCTAGTTTAAAAAGGGTTAGGGTTCAATTTGGTTTAATGCTCAATTATGTTAAGGGTTAGTTTTAAATTTGGTGATTTGTAAGGATTCAATTAAGTTTAGTGTTTACATTACATGAGGATATTTTATATTCAAGCATCTTCCTTATACTTTGGTTTTGTGTTTAATTAAGTTCAGGGTTAGATTTTAATTTAGTTTTAGGTTATGGTTTGGGTTCAATTTGGTTAAGGGTTATAGTTCAATTTAGTTTAGTGTTAGAATTGTGATTCAATTTTGTGAAGGGCTTGGCTTGAATTTGTTTAGTGCATAGTTAGGAATGGGATTAAAGTAAGAACCCTAATTTAATAAGAGTTGAGTTAGGGTTTTATTTGGTTTACTATTGAGATTAGTGTTTAATTTAGGTTAGAATTCACTTTAGATTAGGGCTAGCTTTAGGATTACAGTTTAGTTTAGTTTATTCTTCAAGTATGTTTAGGATTATGGTTCAATTTGGTTTAAGGTTTAATACTTGTCAAAATTAAATTTGCATTAGGGTTGAGGTCCAGTTTTTGTTTTGGTTTATTGTTTTGATAAAGAAAAGATGAGATGGGCCCATTATCGACACATAACCACTAGATAAACACATAAGGGGAGCTCACAAGCAGTGAGTTCACCGAAAACACAAGCACCAAAAAGGAGGTCCCTTTTTGTAAAGGATACTTTTGACTAGAGCATCAACCAGTGGAAGAGAGATCCCGAAATAAACAAGATTAACTAATCACAACAAACAGGTTTAGGAGAACCCCAAACCATCTACAAACGAAAACCCTTCAAGCAATGAAACAACACAGTCAAGGAAAGGTACTAAAACCATTAGGTTTTGAAAGGCATCCTGAAACATTTTTCTTGGAGACCCCACTACAAACAAAAATATTTATAGATAACAATCTCATAGGGTTTTTGTAAGCATTGATAAACCTTTGACTGAGAAGAAAACCTGCAAACACCCCATCAAATCAATTTATTTGGGTTTATTGTTAATATTATAATTTAATTAAATTTAGATCAAGGATCAATTTGGATTAGTGTTATGATTATAATTAGATATAGAACTAGAGCTAGGGTTGGAATTAAAATACCAACCCTTATTTAATTATGATTAAACTATATTAAATTAAATTAAAGCAAGATTTCGAGCATTTCTTTGAATGTGGGGAAGGAGTTTCCAAGATCCAAAATGGCTACAACAGGGAAGATCTTCCTATTATTTGGAAGGACACATCCCTTCTTCTCATGAAGTCCTTCACTTGGGATGGAAGGAAGAGGAGATTACACTTTTAGATTTTCCCCATGTTGAACCACCTCCACCATGGAGTAAGAATGAATTTTCCCTACTATGTTTTATCCTTTCTATCACAATATATATCTAAAGCTTGTGTTAAGAGTAAACCTCCTCTTCATCAGGGCCTTAGTCGTAGGTTATATAACTTCCATTTTTCCTTAACCCCCTTTGGCGCGATTCCCACTATTGATATTGGGTCCACTTATGACCCCAACTTATATGCTGATCTCATTGTCACGCCTGTCAATTCTAGTGAAGTGTCACATTCGGGTTAAAAAATGTCCACAAGAAAGAACCCTGCACATATATATGGTCAAATTTAAAACCATTTCCACCACTAAAAAGAACCATGATATTGAAACCCAAACTAAGACGCACAAGAATGTGGAGATTATTGAGGACTCAAAATTGATTCTATTTCCTCTAATGAATCAGATTCCTTTGAAACCTTGGGCTTAGATTGGTCCCCTGCCACTAATGTTAATATTGAAGTTAACCCTAGCCTTCCCCCTCAAAACCGTCCCCCTCTACTAACATCAAGCTCCCAAGCTCGATTATGGTCCTCACTAAAATTGTGAACGACTTGCATGATGATGTGAAAAGTTAGGACAACTTGTTAAAGTGGCTATTCAGGCAGATCAATGTCCCTTAGAAAAATTAATGGGTTGGACGTGGTCTCTGAGGCTATTATTTTACTTTAGCTATTAAGAGATTTAAATTCATAGGCAGATTCACTTTTGCATTACATTGATAATTTATATAATTCAAAAATAACATCTTTCTTACTATGCCCACAATACAATCTAAATTTAGTTCAGATACGCTCATAAATACCCAATTCTGGTTCTCTCTCCGAGTTACTTCCAGTTTTAACGAAAATGGCCAATTCTGGTTCTGGACAAGGAGAAACAAGTGTTTTCAGTTTGACTGATATAGACCCACATGGCCTAACACACTTTGATTTTCATTTAAATACCCCTTCTCAAAATATATTGTCTATTAGGCTACTAGACAATAACTCTCTAAGCCCTATTTCGGATCTTGAAGCTCTGGCAGAAGATTAATGGTGAGCAAATAATGGAGAATTTCATGGTGAATTACCAGTGCATATTTCATGGTTCAATGTTGGATGTGAAGAATGTAGAAGCTTATTCTTCCAATTTGAGCTATATAGAGTAGATGATGGGACAATTACCAAGTCTGAGGTTGATCGTATCGTTTCACAAGACTTGTTGCAGATACAAAATTTTGCTTTCTTTCAATATATCATGCTTTGGGAAGGGAAAATATGTTATGACTGTTATCTAATTTTTGTTTATATTGACATCATGTGATGGTTAATTGTGGTGTTATATTTCTTAACATTTAGATTCAAACCTCATTAGAGCATTATTCCTTAATATTTATGTTACTTAGACATGCATTTATATTAGGGATGAGTTGTTGTAGTGTGATAATTAAATTGTAGTGTTAGGGTTCATAAAGTCAAGATATAAACCCTACGGAAACATTATTGTTGAACATTTGTGTTACAATGAAATGCATTAATGTTGCAGAGGAGTTGATACAATGTCACAGTAAAAGTGTAGCATTTACTATTCTTTACACCAAGATTCAAACCCTAGTAAAATATTATTGTTAAACATTTATGCTACAATGACATATATTTATAATTGGGAATGAGTTAATACAATGTGACACTTAATTGTAGTGTTACGGTTCTTGACATCAAGATTCAAACCCCATTCATATTATTGTTGAATTTATGTTACAGAAAAATGCATGTATATTAAATATGCATTATTAATATATCTAGAAAATACATTAAGAAATACTTTTTACTCAGCATATATTATATATGTACCTATGAATGCTAGTTAGAAATCATTGTAAAAATGTAAAATAAATATCATGAAATTCAAGAATTACTTTAAATATACATTAATTACTACACAAGAAAATATTAATAAGAGGTTATTTCATTTTATTTTTATTTCAACTGATATAAAATTACCTAGCCTAAGAGACTTTTGTTGTGAGGTTAATATCCCTCCTAAAAGTTTCCCTAGAATAGGATTTTCTACCTTACATTGTTTGCTATAGATGGAAATAAAGTACCAATTCGCGACTTGATCAAATCCAAGTCATCGGATGGGATAGAAGCCGGCATTTTGACTCATTCAGATGGATTTGATAGACCTGAACTAGAGTGAAGGACCACAACAATTTTTTTCCTCCTATTGTAGTGCCTCCCAATAATCTATATCAAGCTGTAGGCGTGCCTCCCAATAATCTATATCAAGCTGTAGGCGTATAGATCCAACATCCGTCTATCTGTAGCTATCACCCATATGTGAAGGAAGTCCTTACTCTCTTTCTTTGCTGAAATCTAATATCTAGTTTGATCAGCTATTGAGTCCGTAGCAGGATGGATATGAGGACTTCCATATATCGGCCCCTAGCTCAGATAGATTAATAAAACATTGATCTATAGGGAGTGGGATGGGGGAACAGATGGAGTGAGGAAAGGTAATTCCTTCATTTATAAATTAGCATCTTTACAATAGCTCTCAATGTTCTATAATAGATTAAATTTTGAGCCTAAAGAATAATAATCTTGTTCAAGTTCTATCAAAAAGATAATGATGGTTAATTAGAATTTCTTGTTTCTACATATTGAGGTAAAATTTATTAATCAAAAATTCTAAAGAGTACAAAAAAAAATTTCAATAGTCATAGCTATCACAAAAAAAAACTAGGAAGAGTCAAAAGGATCTTCCACTAATCCGGTAACTCCAAGAACATATGACCATAGAAAAAATCATGAAAAGAGTACAACGATTAGCCCATCTAAGAACTAGATAATCAAATCATGTAAAAGAAAATCCCAATCACAAACATCCCATCCGTAAGGACCATCTAAAACCCACTTACCTACAAAATCAACAATTGCATTTCATTCTTGAGAAATTTGAACAAAAGAGATGGAGTTAAGTACTAAGTTAAATCATGAATTTGGGTGTTGAGAGAAGGTAAATGCCCAAGAGCAACTCTAAAAAATTCATGTTATTCAAAAGAAAAACAAAAATCATAGAATCAATCTCACAAATAGCATGCTTCCAACCCAACCCAATTCACAAGCTTTCTGTATAAAGCAATGATAAGAGCACAAGCTTCCATTTGATTATTCGTATCCAATGTAGTAACCACATAAAAAACAAGTGCCACATAGTGGCTAGTATAGTTATAATAATAATTATAATTTAATTTGAATAATAATTATATTTTAAAAAATATAATAATTCAGATAAAAAAATTAAACATAATTATTTCATAATAATTAAAATTTTACTAGAAAAAATAATATAAATTAAAGAAATCTTAATAAATTTTTAATTTCACAAAATAAAGTTAAATAATTGAAATAGTTTTAGATTTAAATCTACTTTAAAAACTAAAATATAATAAACAAAAATGTGTAAACAAAACTATATAAAAAATTAAATATTAAGAAAAATTAAAATTAATAATAAATAACATAGTATAATAATTTTATTAAGTCAAATTAATTAAATAAAAAATAGTAATAATTTTTTAAATTCATTGTCATTTAAATATAATAAAATATGTATAAAAGTATAATTAGTTTTAAACATATTAATTCAATAAAAGAAAATTGTAACTAAAAATAACAAATCCATTTATTTTATTATAACATAACATTTTTTTTACTTATGTAATTATTATAAATATATATATCCTTTAAAATTTTATACAATTTGATACTTTTATTATTTGATTTGATTATAGATCTATTTATCTTATAATAATATAATATTATAAAATTCTATATTTATTTTCCTCTATAAAATATCTATAATACATATATAGCCAATATAAAATGCATCACAAAAATAAAGAAAGTTTAATTTTGGGTGTGATTATTCATTTATTAAAGTGTAGGGGACGCGTTCAAAATTTTCCTAAATATATATTTCTGGCTATATAATTGTAATTATTTTGGATTTCCTAAAAATCTGCTTATAACAACTAAATTGTACTAAAAAATAATTTTCGTAATTTATAATGTTAAAAATTGTACAATTAGAATTTGGTAAATAAAAAGATTGAAAAATTAAAAGTTAAAATTTGTTTGTGATTGGTTCAAATTAATTATTTTAATAACTAGTTAACAGGAAAAACAAAAAACTCATTACAATAGTATTGCCTAACGACAAGTACTAATAATTGCACAAAGCTAGAATCTAAGTAAATTGTTGAATCTATCTAGTTATCTTCTTTTTTATTTTGTTGAAATTATGATGTTGATGCAAAATATTAAGATATTGTTATTTTTTTTATAATGGTCTAATTTTTCATTTTTATTTAATTTCTATGTGTTATTCCTCCTTTGTATTCATCTAGAAATATATGAAAATTCATAATATATCCCATGCTTGTCATTCTTATACACATATATGAAACCTTATCATTCTTATCATTCTTGTTTCTACATGATATCCATATTCTTTCAAAGTCATATACTCATAATTTTAGGCGTTTCATGCTTGAAATATCCTGCTTCTTCATTAATATATCTACTCAAAATATGCTTCCTACATATTGTTCAGCTTTTGGTACTATTCCACCTTGAAAATCCATATTCTTTCAAAGTTATATACTCATAATTTTAGGCGTTTCATGCTTGGAATATCCTCCTTTTTCATGAATATATCTACTCAGAATATGCTTCCTACATATTCTTCACCTTTTGGTACTATTCCACCTTGAAATGGATTGCATATATTTTATCTAAACAAATATGCTTTATAATTCTTGTGTGTTCTCTTTTGTATGTTTAATGTTGTTTTATATATTTTAGTTTTTAGACATCTAGTTTGCATTAAGTCATATGTTTTGTTAACATGCTTTTACTTTGTCTATTCTATAATTGATTTTATGATCATAAAGTCAAATTCATTCTCCTTAAGATAAAAAGCTTAAACCATTTACACATAAAATAAAATATACCCTTTATTCTAATATCTAGATGATAGTAGCTGGTTTTATATAAGAGATATAAAAGTCATGATTTTAAAAATCATATGCTTTGACCCAATACATGGACAACTATAATTTGGCCTAAATGAAATCACTTTCCTAATTCATTTTATAAAAAGATGTGTACTATAATGAAGTTTATTTTTTTGTAATAAAAAAATAAATAAATGATTGACATCAATTTCTACTTTTAAAAATTATTCAAGTATGACAAACATAATTTGAACTAAAATAATCACAATATAAAAATCTCATTGAAGTTGGTGTATTTCAAGAAATTAAATGATTCAAAATTATTAAAACATCTATTTTTAGAAATTTTTGGCACTATTGATATGATTATACATTAAAGATATAAAGAAATAGAATAAATAATGCATTTAGATTATTGATTGTGTGTCTTTACACCAACTAATATCTCTTAAAGATTTACATTAATCATAATTATTCATAAATTTATAATCAGTTATTGTAAATCTAGAGATCTGAAACTATCAAACTCGAAAAAAATCTCTCTAACATCTTTAAATAAAAATATTAAAATCAATTAACTCAAACTATTGATAGATTTATTTAATAAAAGGCCTTTCTTTTATTTTAACTAATAATATATTCAAAATCATAAATAAAGACGTTATAATTACGTTTAACTAAAATAACTTGCTTTTATTGGGCCGACAATACAACCTAATTTTGGGTAAGATACACACATAAATACTCTATGCTCCTTTCACTCTGCTCCATTTCTCTAGTATTTTAATAAGAATGGGCAATTTTTTCCTATAACTTGCACTACGCCTGAGACCCAGCAGGAACCTCTTCTCCAAACACAAACAGAAGCAAGTTTTTCCAGTCCAACTTATATGCACCCACCGGCCCTAACACGCTTTGATACTCAGTTAAATATGCCTACAGAAAATGCAATGTGTGATACAACACAGTAATATCACCTAGATAATCTGCCGCTAGAGAATAACTTTCTAAACGCTACTTTTTATAGCTTTTGGGGGCAAGAGGATCTTCAAGCTCTGACAGGAGACAATGGCGAGCAATCAGAGTTTTTTGTGGTCACGAGCGAACATCCATACTTCAGTGATATTTTCATCGAAAGTAATCAAGTGAGAGCTGTATTGTTGCCCACATTTGATGATGAACTTAATAGCCTTAGGCCACAAGAAGGATGATGGATTACAAGCATGTATTGTTAGTTTAAAAACGAGCAAGAAAACACATAATAATGAATAGAAAATAATAGAAAGAATAATAGACACAACAGTCATGTGACTGTTGGGCTTCATATACCCAATAGTCTCCCCCGTGAAGTTCAACCAACACAACTTGTAACATTCCCTACATCTCCATTCCAAGGCTCATACTACAACCAACTCTTGAGAAGATTCTAATATCGCCAAACTCTATTCATGAACAGTGCGAATTACTCTTCTCCAAGTTAGATCAGAGTTAAAAACATATTCTCTAACTAGTTCATCCGAATCAGGAACATTACTATCTCGAGATGCATAATACACTCCTCCATCAAAGTCTCTTGCTCTTGTGCTCCCCCTTAATAGAATATCTAGAAGATTACCATTATCAGATTTTAATATTCAAATATAAAACTCTCGTAGAGGTGTGAATAGCCTATAAACATCACTCCCAATTCTCACGCTTGACTCACTGCCCACGTCTGGAACACATTGACTCTCATTCGGCCCCACAACATCCAACATAAACAAATCAAATGAATCATTACTAGTGCCATTAAACTGGCCAGATTGGAACCTATGTTCTCTCTTCATTTGACCAACATGGGATGCAATATTCTTATGCAATTGGGCTGCCACGAGATCTGATTTTGAGCTTCCAGCTACACACCTTGCACCAACGGGCTCCATATCAACTGAATTTGTTGTATTTTGTGCAAAAACTTGTGCAGTACCTGCAATCAATGCATTCCACTCCACCTCTATTTTTGCAATCTAGAGCAATAAATCATCACTATTTTGTTTTTTTTGAAATTCATTTTCCTCAAAGACCTTATCCTTAGTCTTTCCCAAGTCTTGAGGATCTTGCGCAGCCTATAATCCCTGCGCTCCTTGGATATTCAATTTCCAAGCACCGCGAATACGGTCTTTTCAGAAAAATCTCGTATTCATAATGCCACACCAAACCATCAACTTCATTCTCACTCGCTTCAACGTTGTCCTCTTCAGCATCCTCTTCTTCAGTTGAATCAAGAAAATGTTCAAACAAGGAATACTTCAAACCCTCTTTTTCTTCAGCTGAAGTCTCCTCCTTTTTCTAGCCATCCCACCAATGAACATGACGTTTTGTTTTAACTTTTGTTTGCAAAATTTTACCCTCCAACGACTCTAAATTTGCAGGAAAAGCTTTGATGACTGAATTGGTGTCTTCATCTTTTGGCTGTCTTTTAGCCTTCTCGAGAAACCAACAATTTCTTTTTATGTGGCCTAGCTTGCCACAATACCAGCAACTAATTTCTCTAATTTCAAAAATTCCTTTATCTAGCTACCATTCCATCTCTGCTCAATCACAACTCTTATACCAATTGTTAGTTTAAAAATGAGCAGAGAAAACACATAATAATGAACAGAAAAGAGCAGAAAGAATAAGAGACACAACAAAGAACTCCAGACACAAGATTAGCGTGGTTCACCACTAAGTGGCTACGTCCACCAGGACTGACAGCCATTTATATAAACTTATCAAATATGAAATGAAAAGTAATCTGGGAAAGACAAACAGCCATGTGACTATTGGGCTTCATATACCCAACACTATTAGCTGGTTCAATGTTGAATATCACATGGGTGGATGAATATGACATGGGTGGAAGTTTAATCTTCAAATTTAAGCTATGTAGAATGGATGATGGGACAATTAGCGACTCTGTGATGGGTCAAATTGTTTCAGAAGAACTGATGCAGCCAGAATATTTTGATAACTTTGAAGATAGAAGGCGGCGGGAAGGGAATATCCGCTTTGTCGTTTGCACTTGTGATCAATTGAGGAATCCGCTGGTTGTTATTTTCTTGCAAAAATTATGTATTAGTCATGCAAACTTGCCTGTATATCGTTGTGACGCTCAAACTACTGGAATGAGCAATGAAGAGGCTGCATTGATTTTAGGATCACCCACGTCATGGATTAAAGAGGCAGAGATAGATTGCGCAATTTGACTCGATTCATTTCAAAGAGGCAAAATTATGCATGCATCCTGCGTTCAATTAAAAGAAAGCAGCAGTGTCCTTTATGTCGGGCCAGTTACCGTTACAGAAAGGCCCAATCAGAATAGAATTTCTCTGCATTCTACAGAAGAAGACATTAACAGTTTTGTGTTCTTTGATTATATCCAATCAGAATAGAATTTCTCTGCATTCTACAAAAGAAGACATTAACAGTTTTGTGTTCTTTGATTATATGATCATGTAAAATTAAAAAAGAAAATGTATGTTATTTCTGTAGATTTTCATAAACCTATCGATTCTATATGCAGAAACTAAATCTTTTGTTTGATTTAAAGTTGTATCAGGTACTTGTGCAAAATGTAGTGTACCATAAAATTATGTAATTCCGAAGGGCTATTCTGATTTCTCATTTAATAGAATTATGTGTTTTTTGCTTCACAGATTCTCTTTGGAAGTCCAATCTGCAAAACAACTTTATTAAAACCTTTTAGTTTACTATAGCAGCATACATAAAGATTGAATTAATATTTTTTTCAGAAGAGTTCACTATAGCAGCACAAGAAATGAATCGTCTTCTCTTTTAAATATGAATTATAAGATTCATTGGTGACTATTAAATATCAATTATATTTTTTTGTTGTATGTTTTAAATATTTAAAGCTTGGTTTGGGAAGGTGTAGTCTTAGTGAGCTTATAATTCATTTAGGTTATACTCTATTATATTATCTCAAAGTTACAAGATTTTAGGTTAATTAAATAAATGTAAATAATAATTGTACATTAAATTTATATTTTTTGTTTAATTTTTCATAGTTAATTTAAAAAGATGTTATATTTAGATTTGAGTATAAAAATAAATAAAAAATCCGATTTCAAAAATTAAAAATAAAATGACATACAACAATAATTATTAGATATGTTAATCAATAATATAAAATTCATGAATATTTAAGTTTTGCATTTTTTAAAGAATTTTTAATACATTTTTATATTTAAGTGTGGTTATTAAATTTGTTATGTTATTATATACTTTGTATTTGATATTATTAGAGATTTTCTAGATATGTGGAGTAGTTATCATGAGACTCAAGGGTCATTTATGAATATGGATTGACTTTTGATGTGTCCTTCAAATATGAAGAGCTCCATTTCATATATTAAGAAGCTGTAGCCTTAGTTAAGTCCATAAGCTTCAAGAATAGCACAAAAGTATTGGTTAACATTTCAAGTTTTTAGTAAATTTGACATGCATATAAATGCTTAAAGAGTTGAGGTGGCAGTTATGTTTTCACCAGAAGACAATCTATATAGATTAAATTTGATGTTCATTTATGTAATTAATTTATGATTATCCTAGGTTGCATATGATAGATTTTCTAATGGATCACAACCTTCAAGTAGATAAATTGATACATGAATAAAATGTGGGACTGCATTAGAAGTTGTATCCAAATCATGAAAATCCAAAATCAAAATTACAAGTTTTAATAGTTTTTTTCTCTTGCCAAAGATACAAAATATATAAATTGTAAAGTATTAAATTGTTGACTATTAAAGCGCAACTAAAAAGAATTGACATGGAAAGCATTTTTAATCCAAGATTCAATTATAGCTAAGATTCGATTACTATTAGCATAAAATTAGGACAATAAGAAAAATATTAAAGTTAAGGTAAGGGTTACGAATAAATAATGACTCAGGTTAGGGTCATAACTTTTGACTCAGTTGTCTAATTGGGCTGAAATTTTACGTGGACGTGTATCTTGAGGAGTTGATTGGATTGCCGATTGAACCTAGTTTGGTAGGAGAAAGCCTCATGATAAGGATAACCATGATAATCCCAAAGGAGGAGAAAATTGTTATTTAAATCTCTGATGAACCGAATGCACCTCAGGAGGAAAGGTATGTCAAGTTATTATTGACAGTGGTAGTTGTGAGAATATGGTTTCTAGGGAGATGGTAGATAAGTTGAATTTACAATGTGAGAAACATCCTCACCCTTACCGTATTGCATGGTTTAAGAAGGGGAATGAAGTTACTATTGATAAGAGGTGCCTGATCAAGTTTTCTATAGGAAAAACTTACAAAGATGAGGTCTAGTCTGATGTCATCCCAATGGATGCATGTCATATATTGTTGGGGAGGCCTTGGCAATATGACAGAAAAGCCATGCGTGATGGGGAAAATAATACATACACATTTTGGAAGGAGGGATTGAAAGTCATCTTATTACCCCTTAAGGATGTAGGGGAAGCTAAGAATATGTTGTCTGAAAGAGAGCTTGTTAAGGAGATGAAGGTGACAGGATTTCGTTATGCATTCATGGTACAAAAGGAGGAAGGAGGAGGGATACCAATATCTGCTAAAGTAGCAAAGGTACTAGCAGAGTATAGTGATGTTATACTAGATGAGCTACCTGATGGTTTTCCACCGAAGTGAGATATTCAACATCATATTGATTTCACTTTGGGAGCATCTTTACCTAATCAGACAAAATATAGGATGAGCCCTACAAAACATGCAAAACTCAACAATCAGGTCATGAATCTTATGAAGAAAGGTGTTGTGCAAGAAAGCATGTGTCCATGTGATGTATCGGCATTATTAACACCAAAGAAAGATGGTACATGGAGGATGTGCACAGATAGCTGAGAAATCAATAGCATTACCATCAAATACGAACTCCCTATACCTTGCTTGGATGTCATGATGGATGTTCTTGCAAGGGAAAATTATTTTAGTAAAATTGATTTGAGAAGTGGGTATCACCAAATTTGGATCTGAGAAGGGGATGACTGGAAGACTACTTTCAAGACTAGATATGGATTATATGATTGGATGGTGATGCCATTCGGGTTGCCTAATGCACCTAGTACCTTCATGCAACTAATGAATACAATGCTTTGACCTTACATTGGTAAGTTGGTTGTAGTTTATTTTGATGATATTTTAATTTTCAGTAAGAGCAAAGAGGGGCACTTGCAGCATTTGCAGATCATATTAGATGTGTTGAGGAAAAAGAAACTTTATGCAAACCTGAAAAAGTGTAGTTTTATGCAAGAGAGTCTGGTATTTCTAGTGTTTGTTGTTTCTGCAGAAAGCATCAAGATGGATTCAAAGAAGGTTAGAGAAATTCTGGAATGGCTTAGTCCTAAGAGCATAATAGAGGTAAGAATTTTTCATGGTCTAGCCACATTTTATCGAAAGTTTATTCAAAATTTTAGCAGTACTGTTGTGCCCATAATAGATTGTACCTGAGGAAAGTAATTCATGTGGACCAATGAGGCTGAAGAATGTTTCAAGTTTCTAAAGAAGAAGGTAACTGAAGCTCCCATATTAGCATTACTAGACTTCAAAAAGGTGTTTGAAGTTGATTGTGATGCGTCACATGTAGGTATTGGATTTGTTATTAGCCAAGCAGGTAAAACAATATCCTTTTTTAGTGAAATGTTGAATAATGTAAGGAAGAACTATTCTACATATGATCTAGAGTTTTAAGCACTTGTGTAAGGCTTGTGACATTGGAGGCATTATTTAGTGCTAAAGGAGTTTGTTTTACTCATAGATCACATTGCATTAAAATATATGCACACACAAAAGAAGTTGAGTAGTAGACATGCGAAATGGGTTTCCTTCTTACAAGGATATACATTTGTTTTGAAACACAAATCAGGAGAGAAAAACCAAGTTTCAGATGCATTGAGCAGACGCATTGTACTTCTGACAACAATGGAGAATGAGGTAGTTGGTTTTGATGCAATAAAAGATTTGTATGAGTTTGACAATGACTTCTGGGAGATTCTGGAATAGTTGAAGAACCCAATAACTAGAAATATGTCTCATATTCAAGGTGAATACTTTATGTAAGATGGCTATCTCTTCAAAGTGAAATAGTTATGCATTCCAGTTGGTTCCATGAGGGAGAATATCATCAGCAAATTTCATAGCAGTGGTTTGGTTGGACATTTTGGCAAGGATAAGACAATAGGCTTAATTGAAGATAAATACTATTAGTCAAAGATGAAACAAGATGTAATCAAATATGTGGCAAGGTGTAGGATCTGTCAGGCTGCTAAAGGACACTCACAAAATACAGGTTGTACATGCCAATGCCAGTACCTCTAGAACCATGGACAGATTTGAGCATGGACTTTGTTTTGGGATTACCAAATACACAATGAGGTAATGATTCTATCTTTTTGGTTGTTGACAGATTCAATAAAATGGTTCATTTTATTGCTTGTAAGAAAACTAGTGATGCAACATAGGTGGTCGAATTGTTTTTTTCATAATTTGTTAGGTTGCATGGTGTGCCAAAAACCATTGTCTCTGATAGATATACAAAGTTCTTAAGTCATTTTTGGAGAGCTTTATGGAAAAAGATGGGGACTAAGTTTTGGTTTAGTAGCTCCTATCATCCTCAAACTGATGGGCAATTTGAGGTAGTCAACCGTAGTTTGGGAAATCTATTAAGGTGCATTGTTGGAGAGAAGCTCAAGCAGTGGTATTTGGTATTGCCCCAAGTAGAATTTGCTTACAATAGCTCAGTGAATAGATCTATAGGTAAATCCCCATTTCATATGTTTATGGTAGGAATCCTAAGGGCGTTCTAGATTTGGTTCAGTTGTCCATTCCATATTGAATCAGTGATGATGCAGTAGCATTTGCAGAACACCTTCACCAATTGCAGGAAGAGGTGAGACAAAAGTTGCAGGAAAGTAATGGAAAGTACAAATCTATAATAGATGTTGGTCGGTGACATCAAGTCTTTAAGCAAGGTGATTTAGTGATGATTTTTTTGTAGAAAGAGAGGTTTTCTAGAGGCACATACCACAAGTTAAAATATAAGAAAGTTGGTCCTTGCAGGGTTCTCAAGAAGATTAATGACAATGCTTATCAAGTCGATTTACCACCTGATCTTGATATCTCTCTTTTATTTAATATTTCTGATCTATACACATTTCATGGTGATGGCGGTGAGGAGGAAGTCGATTGGCAGTGGACACTTCCCACTAAGAAAAGGGAGAAGATTGCACAAATTCTCAATAAGAAGATTGTTCGCACTCGACAAGCACAATACCATAGATACTTGGTAAAGTGGGATGGATTACCCCAGCAGAGGGCACATGGATTATAGAGTGGGAATTATAGTAGCTGGATCGAGATCAGTGGCAGCAATTTGAAGAGAACCACTTGCAGGAGTTGCGTTCTTTTAAACCAGAGGAGAATGATGCAAGGACTTCGCGAGGTCAAAACTTTGGACTCCTTGTCCGATTGGGCTAAAATTTTATGTGGATATTTATCTTGAGGATTCGATTGGATTTTTGATTGAACATAGTTCAATAGGGCCTCCAAAAATTCAAATTTTCAGGGCCGGATTCCTTTATGTAAGGCCTCAAAATTTGGTTTTACTTTCTTTTTCGGGTTTTAGAAAGCTGGTTTTTTAGTTAATTTTGAACTTGTAATCTTTATGGGGTTAGAAAGTTGGCAATTTGTGTCGGCTTTTTATATTTCTAGAAGATTTTGTGATTCTTGGGATAGATTTGAAAATTTCCATAAAAGACAAATTTTGAATTTTGTAAAAATCTACCCAAAAAGGAAATTTTTGGTTGTTGTTTAAAATAGGGAATTTTTCATTGTAATGGTAGAATGGTTGGAGTTTGCAGGGAGAATAATGAAGAACATTTGATCTAGACTTGTGTTAATTTCTGATTATCTTTTGTTATATTGGTTATGTTTAAACTAGCTACATCAATATATATATATATATAGATAGAGAGAGAGAGAGAGAGAGAGAGAGAGAGAGAGTTTACTTTAGTGGTGAATTTTTTCCAATGGCAAATTTTTCACGTCAACCATGTCAGAAATGGCGAATACTTTTTACCTGACTGGGGGTGGCCATGTCGCCAGAATATTATCATTTTCGATCAAAGTCACGGCCCGATCGCCATATGTTTTATGCAATTAAATGTTTCTATTTGATGATTTCACCAATACAATATATGGTGGACACATGGTAAATTTAATTGTTTCGCCTACACTCTCTGAGGTTGCCTTAATAGATGACCTTAATTCGCCTATAGGCATATGAAGATTCGTTAGCCACGGGGACCCAATTCACCCGACATCTTGCCGACACATGTCTCCATTCACCCTAACTTTCGCCAGCTATATTGTATTTGCTTATTATTTGGATGACCTATAATTGCCTTGAAAATTAGATAAGTCATATTTGGATGACCTATAATCGTGTTATAGTTATGCGGGATTAGCCAAATATTTGTATACCATATAAAATTCCCGCGGAGTTTGCCATATAAGGATTGGTATAAAATTTAAATACATGCAAAGATCATATCTATCTCAACACAATTTCATGGGTTCTAGGCTCTGATTCTGATCAATAGCGAAGTTTCAGACCAAGGAAAATTATTGTTGTTGATTGCATTGGCGAATGCTAGTGACCTAAAGCCTAAAGGTGAGCGATCATATTTTTGAAGTGGTATATTATACGTTATAGTCTATTATTGCTTCTTCAACAAATTGATATTTTTTTGGTAGCCTTTATTTTGTTGGAGATGTCAAATAGGAAGAGGGGTAGGAAACCTGAATGTGGGGAAGGCCAGGAGAGGCCAACAAAAAGCAGAACGTTGTCTTCGTACTTTGGCATTGGTAAAGATTGTGGTGAAAATCAGGAAGGTACATCATCACAAGTACAAGTACAAAATTTGCCACCTGGATCGCATGTTGAAGATGGCAGTGAACCTGATATCTCAAATCGGGATGATCTTGAAGAAGATTATCTGGTAGATACCCAAGTTAGCCGGAATGATATAATCGACTTGGGTGATAATGCCATTGAAGATAATGCACAGAAGGGGAAAAGAAAAGCCATATCAAAAAAGGGTGAACCACAATCAAAAAAGGACCGGGAGTGGGATATGTCAGTGAAAAATTTTCAAATTAATTAGGCATCAAAGTATCCATTCATTGAACCAGTGGAGAATCCAATTGAAGGCGAGCATCCAATAGAATGCAGGTGTATTATTTGCACTTGGAAACATAATAAGGAAATTAGGTTGCAGCTAAAATTTGACACCATAGAAAAGCATATTGGTAAAGTTTATGAAAAAAAAATGATAGACGAGGTTGAAAATTAGTGATAAGATGGAAAACAAAAAAGGAATGTAAGCATGTAAGGAATGCCAAAGAGTATTATTTTCATGAGAAATTACAGATGAAGCCTGCTGAAATTAAAGGTTCTATTGAATCTATTTTTGGAAAAGCAAAGCAAATAGAACAACTGGGAAAAGTTGTTCAGTTAAGCGTTGTTTTTCATATTTTGAGCAGAGGGCGTGCTATGACAGATTTCCCATCAATTAGTGGTTTATTACACTTTTTGAAAGTTCCTAACTATCCTAATAGACACTGGTCAGTAAACAGTGGATGGGAATGGACAAGTTGTCTTGCTGAGGTTGAAAAAGATGTACAAGAAAAAATAAGAGAGTCAAACTTCATTGCACTTTCTTTAGACAAAGTTACAATAGTAGACAATACTTCATGGGTATGCATGCATGTTTATACTGTAGAGAATCATACCTGCCAACCTCATCTACTATATATGGCTAAAATGAAGGAGAGTGCGACAGCGAAAAATTTATTTCAACTAGTAAAGAGAAGTTTAATTGAATATGGAGGTATGGATGACATGACGGTAGCCAAAAGATTGGTTTGTGTTGGAGTAGATGGAGCTTCAGTAATGCAAGGTCATAGGAACGGTCTTTGTACAAAGATTGAAACTTTATTTGCACCGTACATTACTACAATTCACTGGATGGCTCACATAATGAATCTAGCTTTTGGAATTGTGAGCAAGTTTACTTCGATTAAAAAAGTTGAAATTTTAATCAGAGAGCTCTACTCACACTTCTATCGAAGTGCCAAGCGATTTATGGAATTTCAACACTTTGCTGATAGATTAACTGATGGGAACAAACTTCTCAAGGATAATGATACCAAATGGATCTCTTTGGATAGTCCAGCGCATTGAGTGTTTTCAGAATATCCATCCTTGATTGGACTATTTCACACAACTCGCAACGAATCAAATCAACTGAAATTTCCTGAACTTCTTGGCAGGTTAAGTAATTTAGAGACACTCTTAAGTTTAGCAACTCTTCTACCCATGCTAGAGGAAATGAGGAATATTATGAAGGCTACCCAGAAAAGAGCTCTGTATATTGTAGAATATGCTACGCTGCGTAAGGTGACATGCATGACCCTCGACAATCTCTATCGAAATCAACCAACACTATCTGATGAAAAATTTGTCAAGTGGCGGACACTCACAGATTTGAACAATCCTGATAACTTTTTACAAATCGGTGTAGACAGGGAGGTATGTGCCAATGTACAGGGAGTTGAGATACGAATGCACTTCTATGCCATGGTTGACCCCGAGGAACTAGGAAAGCACCCCAGGAAGAAACTAGCAAGAGTTACAAAGGAATATTTCGACAAGATTGTTGAGACTGTAACTACTTCTGTGAAGAAAATTGCATATGATCTTTCATCACAAGTTAGAAGGAGATTTCATCCTGACAACCTACTCGAAGGCATGTCTATTGTGTTTCCTCATTATTGGATCCTCAATAGTGCATCTAATTTTCAAACTAAGCTACTAACTTTGATAAAACAATTTTGTATATCCAGAGAATTGAATGGAGTAACTATAAATGGAATATTAGATGAAACTCATCTTCAAGAGAAATCATCTCATTTTTCATACACTATGAAAGCAGAATATGCCAAAATGGAGAACCTTCGTGAAGAGGGATTAGTAACAAGGCTTTGGAAATATATAGCTGAGAACAAAGCCTTGCATGATTCAATGCCAGAATATGTGAAGCTTGCTAATTTATGTCTTACCATGATATTGGGTTTGGTGGAAGATGAGAGAGTTTTTAGTGCTTTGGGTTTCCTAAAATCAAAGCTAAGAAACAAACTAGACAAAAATTTAGAAAATTGCTTGAGGCTCTATAAATCTAGGTATGATGTCCACACTTTTCCTTATAATAGGGCACTGCAAATCTGGAGGTCCAAATGTGAAAGAAGAGGTTTGGGCAACACTTCAAACAAAAGTGCCAGTGAGACTACTAGACCTACTGGTACCATTGAGATGCAATTCGGCGAAGATATGCAAACTCAAACTCAGAGTGAAGAAACCACAGACAAGAATCAAGAAAGCATAGAATTTGATGAGGATGAATGGAAACTATAAGAGATTAGTATTTATTAATCTTATTATTGTATCTCATCATTCATATTACAAAAGCATATTACTTTTTGCAATTAGAATTTAATATTGATTTGTTATTGTATTTTTCAACTTTCTATTTCTAGATTTAAAATAGAATAATAAAAAAAAAAACCATAATGTGTTTATTGATACAGAGATGTTTATTGTTTATTTATACATGTTTGAGTCTCAAATCTGTGTGATACATTTCAGAACCATACAATATAATTCATTCAATAGTAATACACATGTTGAGAACTTAGATTTTCATTAATTCTTTCAAAATATAGCCATATGATACGATTCATTCTATAGTAATACACCAATTTGTGTGATTCTCCATGCCAATTGCAAAAGTGAATACAAAGTTTCAGAACCCTTTGTAAATGACTGTGAATTCCCTTTTATAGAAACAAGAGAGCAACAACAACTCCTGTGTCATTCTCCAATGTCCATGCAAAAGTGAATACAAAGTTTCAGAACCCTTTGCAAATGACCCTGAATTCCCTTTTATAGAAACAAGGGAGCAACAACACCTTCAAGTCGAATTGCAAGTTTGCAACATGTGAACACTGAACATCAAAATCACAAACTCAGCACATATTTATATGACCATCATAGGCTGTATTAGCAATTTAACATCTGCTACATGTTTGATGTCTCCTATTAAAAAAAAAGAGTTCAAAATTAAATATTAATTCATGCCATGACAAATTAAACATAGATAATAGCAGTTCCTAAAACCTACTAATCAGAAATAGAGAAATGCATAAATGTTAAAGCAAGGGAGAATTTGAGAATACAAATTTACTGGCTAATGTTTTGCACTGTGCAATTGCATCATAGATTCTTAGGCTGGATTAGCAAAATAGCAATAGCGAGTGTTGGTTTTTTCCCTATTCATAAAATAGATTCATAGGCTAGATTAGCAAAATAGCAATAGCGAGTGCATCATAGATTCATAGGCTGGATTAGCAAAATAGAAAACAGAAAAAATATAAAACCTTGAAATTAAGAGTAAAAGAAGAAAATTGTGCAATACATAGTATGATTCTTAAGATGTCTGTGCTAGTTTTTGTAGGGTGCTCCACTCTTCATCTGATGGAAGGTCAATATTCTGTAAACTATGGAAAGTCAACTCCAACTTCGTCAACGTTCCATATTTAGAAGATTTACTTTACATTATTGTTTCATCCAATACCGAATTTAGAGTTGTAAATGGTTCGATGAAATCCAGAAAGATTTGGGGAGTTGTGTCCTTTGGAAGCAAGTCTAAATTAGACTTCATTTTTATCTCCATGCTTTTTTTGTAAGCTTCTTCTCCAATGAATTTATTTGATGTGTCAACAGGCTTAGGCAAACTAAGTTTAATCAAATTATTTTTCTTTTCTTGCAGCTTCAATATCTTTTTTCCACAACTTTCCATAACTTCTATTTTTTCCCTTAGCTTCTGGCATTTTTGAATGATAGATGATGTCTTAACTATGGCATCAATGCAGCTCTTAATTCCCTTGGATGCCGAGTAGCTATCACTGGAACTGTAGACTACTTTCAAAATCTTTTTTTCCATATCCTCTTTTGAATAAACATGTGTGCTCTTCTCATAGTGCCCTTTGATTTTCATATATATTAGTCTCAGACTTTCAGTCAATTGAAACCATTCACACAACTTGTCACTCTTCTGCATTATTTGCCACCAAATATTTTCTTGTATATACTTCATTGTATTTTTCATATTATCTTTCAATCTATCCTCCAAAGTTTTTATTTTATCATTTGCATTGTGCAGGTCTTCTTTCATTTGTGCACATTTTTTTCTTTCTTCCTATACTTCCTCTTGCAAATGTTTTTCTTTTTCCTTTTCATGATCCAATAGGTCCTGTAATTTTTTCATTTCGGCGGTAGTAGATTCATAACTTCTATATAATTTTTGAAAACTGGCTTTTTCGTCAACAATTTTTTTACTGCTTTTAGCCAGTTTTTCTGTCAGGTCCTTCAATTCTCCATCCTTCTTATCCTGCTCTACAATTTCTACTACAGAGCCCAAATTTTTTATCCTTTTTTGTAAATCATTGCACCTACTATCTGCTACTTTCCTCCTTGATTTTTTCATTTTCCAAGTCTGCCTGTAACATTTTTATTTGTTTCTCCAGTTTATTTTTTTCTCTCTCCACCTTTAGTAGTGAAGTGTAGACCACTTCGTTAGTCCTTTTTGACACACTAATTTTGCCCACATTATGTACTTTGGAAAAATCCATTTGGAGCGTGCTAACTTGAAATTCAAAGGGATTTATCTAGCTATGTGGTGGATTTTTATCTTTAGATGGGCCCGGGGGCATAACGACCATGAAATCCATCATATCTTTTTGTGGGTCATATGGTGGAAATACCTTGTTCCTTGCAGGCTATTCGTTTACAACTTCAGAAATAGAAACCCTATGAAATGCTTTCTTTTTTTCTTTATTTGCTTTTGTTGTGTGTTCATATTTTTCATAGTAATCACGAAATTAAAAAAAGGGTTTGCTGAAGCAATTGAATGTTTGAAAGGTGACATAGGAATACCATAGGCTCTAGTTCCACTTATTCCTGTGGTTTTAACTAATGCTTGACTAGGATTACCAACAACAGTTCTTGATGCTGTCCCATTCCAACTGACACTTTCATGTGTAGTTCTCATAGTCTTTTGATGTGTGTGATCTGAAGCTGCAAATGATTGATTTGTAGTGTTAGTGGCACTTGATATAGGATTCTAAATAGTATGAGATTGAGTATCTACCTCTAGTGGCCTCTTGCGAGAGATATTTTGTTGTTTCCCTTGTCCAACACCAAGACAACTAGTATCAGTACTACTAGTAGTACACATGCCAACCCCACCAATCACAAGGGCACCTGACTGAACAATAATAGGAATACTATCCCTAGATTCCCCACTAGTGGCAGTGACACTTGATTCACCACCAATGGGAATACCATGATCTGGTGGTGGTTGTGGATTTGAACCTAGAACAAATGTAGGTAGACCCTAAGGGTAATGAGTAGTACCTATCTGTGATGAATTTGAAGAATCAAGTCCAATGATTGGTTTATAAGGACCTTTTGATTTTGACTTTGATGGAAGTTGTACCTAAAATGGATACCAAATGCCCTCTCCTTTGGCACCTAGACCACCACCTTCAAAACCCATTTTTTCCACAAGGTTTTCCCCTGTACTATATTTTTCTTTCATGCACTCACTAACTCCACCTAATATTTCTGGGACTGTAGTAGTTGTTGGAGGGGGCTCAACGACAACCTCATGCTCATCATCATCTTCATTCCTACCATGCTCCATATCCCACAATTTGCTAAACTCTGCATCCTCATCGATGCTCTCAAATTCTACACTTGTCTTTGGTTCTCTGAGATTCCTCCTCATAGTCCAAAAATCATTTATTTTGGTTTGAGTGAAATAATTCTCTTTTCATTCATGTAGAACTGATTTGGAAATAGATTTGTTAGATGGATTAGCAGATTTTAGGTAGAAATTGCAGGACCTCCTATTTTGGATGCCCTGGCCCTCCTCTGTTGTCCTCTCTGTGTGAATTTTCTAATGAAATTTCTTCTTCTGAAATGTTATTGTCAGCTGCAATTTTCTCCATCTCTTTTTTAACCTCATCCCAGGAGTCCATGTTTCTAAGCTTTTCTAGAAATGGTTTACTTTCATGTTGGCATAACGCTGAAGAGTTCCCATTTTTCTTAAGCCTTGCTTAAACTACACCGATTGGATCATACTGCCAGAGACCCTCATCAGCAAAGTTAAAAAATGTCAAAAAATCATGTGCCACATTGAATGCTTTTCTCTCAAATGTGAACCCTCCACATGAGAAAGGCAAGGAAGAAAATATGTTCTTCTTTTGCTGACCATGGAAGTGCCTATCTATGCTCTCCAATTGTCGTCCATACTCTAATGCAAATACCCTGTTTGTTACATGTATTCAAAGTCTGTATGGTTTTACTGCTGATCTGTAAAACCTTAACACAGTGAATTCTTCCATGAAGAACCAGTCAGCCAATTCTATTTGACTTTGAGTTGAATGAAATCTCTACAAGACATAGGCAACCTAGGCATTGGAGTGCTTGTAATTTCATTATATATTGGTGCCAAGAAGAAATCTACAAAATAGTTGTAGTTCTTTCTGTTATCATGCATCCTTATCTTTGGGGTCCAATCATATATTGGACACTCTATTCTCTTCCCAGTCTTCGCATCAATCTTATAGCTCACAATTTGAAGTTTTTTGGTCTCAAATATTGCACGATACTTGGATAGGAGGAGATAGCACAAGTAGGATGAGAACCTAAATGTCTTACAGGAACCTTTTTTGATCATTAGTAATTGTTTTTGCATGGATTTTACAATGTGCTCAATAAAATTATATCTTACTAGCTGACCTACACAATGGATATTATAAATCATTTCCAGAAGGCTTGCACCCACTTCCCTATCATTTTCCAATCCCAAGCAAAACGACTGCAAGGAAATAGAATCCCCAACCCATGCAACAAAAATGTTAGAATCATAAGGAGGCTTATGATTTTGATCCAATACAATACTAGTACCGCTCTTTATTAGACCTTTGATAAATGAATCTCTGCGACTTGGATCGAGACTCTCATAATTCCCTGCCAGCTTTTCAAGGTCAATTTGGACATTTGAGTTTTGGGTTTCAAATCCTAGGTTCAACAAACAAGCAAATTATCCCTTGCTTATGGATAGAATTTACTCTTTTGTATTTGTATTGACAATTGCTTTTTTATCTTCATCATAATTTTCGGCACAGACCATGACAAAATTAGGGCAAGGGAATACTTCAGGTAACACCATGCTTCCCAATCCAACATCCCATGATGCGATTTTATTTATTTTTTGTTTTAACATTGGGTTGAAAATAGTAAATTTTTCCCTGGATGTATCTGCCGCCTTACTAGACAATGTATATCTAATATCTATGATACGCTTTTCACCATGGATAGAAGGGTCATAGATATCATGGTATTCATTAGTGAAACCTGGTGTTTTAACCAGTTTGGTTAGGTGCATTTTGTTTTTCACTTGGCTTCTTGTTGAACTACTGCTTCCCATTTTCCCCATTACTATTACTGTTAATAATTCAAATTAATGCTAGATAAAAACCTGAAAATGCTAACCCTCAAATTGGACCACGAGATTACCAAAAGAAAAAAAGTTAGGATGTAGGTGTTCTAGATTTTACCAGGAAATTGGAATTTCTAGTTCACTAGATTGGCGCAGACAATCTGTTGCAACTTGCATTCCTCAATCTAGTAGCTATTTCTGAATCTCCCTCGATTTATAGGTTTGTCCAAGAAATGAAAGATGATTATGATTCATGAGTCTCTTATTTTGAAAACTCTGAAAAGTAGAAAATTAAAAACTAATGGGCAAAATATCTAGAATCATGTTGTAATTTTATTAATTACTATTAATAACTATTCGATGCCAAAGGACAAAACATTCACTACTTCAGTATAAATTCTGAGGACATTAAATGTAATACGTTCAATTCCGGGTGAAGTTCTCCCAAATGTGTTCATTTCCCACATTCGGGCCGAAATCCACACTAAGCCGTTGATCTTTGCTCATCCAACAGACGAGGGACCAAGGTACCTATTGAGAATTTACGGGTCTATTTTTTAAGTCTGTTTAATAATTTTAAACTTTTGCTTGAAAAAGTTCTTTAATGACTTAATTATATTTAATTAAATTTAAAATGTTTCAATTCCAGGCGAAGTTCTCCCAAATGTGCTCACTTCCCACATTCGGGTCGAATTCCACCTCGTTGATCTTTGCTCATCCAACAAATGATGGTACTTGTTGTCAGTTGTCATGGGTCCCATGACTTCTGCCAGTTTTTAGGCACATCACCATACTCATGTCACTTTTCTGGGCAAAGTTCTCAGAAATCTATTCACTTCCCACATTTGTCCCAAAATCCACCCTAAGTCATTGATCTTTGTTCATCCGACGGTCGATGGTATCTGCTTTAAGATGTAGTGGGTCCCACAACTTCTGCCATTTTTTTGGCACGTCACCTTAATCGTGTCACTTTTCGGGTTTGATTTTTAGTCTATTTAATCATTTTAAACCTCCGCCCGAAAACAGTTTTATAGACTTAATTATAATTAATTACATTTAAAATGTCCAATTCCGGGTGAAGTTCTCAGAAAGGTGTTCACTTCCCACATTCGGACTAAAATCCACCCTAGCCATTGATCTTTGTTCATCCAACGGTCGATGGTACCTATTTTAAGATGTAGTATAAAACATGAAACTTAGTTTCTAGAATAAAACAAATAACTAAATAAAAATATAAATTTTGATATGCAATTTGAAAGGTAAAAGTTTAATATTAAAAAGAAAACATTCAATATTAAATCTAAAATATTAATTTAAAGTTTAACAAAATTCTTTGAAAATATGTTTACGATATATAATTTTCAAAAATAGTTTAAAAATATATATAAAAGTTCAAAATAAATTTAGTGTATTAATTTAAAAAAATGTGCAACTGCAGTCCTCAACCTGTTAAGGTTATAAAATTTGGAAAGTAAAAATGCCAAGGTGGTGATTAATTGTTGCACAAGGAGTTGTCTGCAACATGTCGCACAAAAGGAGGAAGGGGAGGATGGCAGGAAATGTTTTTCCTGATCTCATGGCATTAATGTCTTATCGTGCACATTCATTACTCGACCTATAAGATGGAGGCATATTTTTTTACCTTTTGATCTGTGTACCACTTTTTGCTTTGAAGCAGGTTCTGAACAAATCTGTAGTTCATAGAAACGTACCTTCTGTAAGAGAATTTTTTGTAGGAAGTGATTTGGAAATTGCAGGTGACAATGGAGGCCAATTTCACACTTCGAATAGACAAGAAGTTGGTGCCCTTTTTGGGCAAAGTATCTAATAAATGAATGCAAGGACTTTTTAGGTTTAAGGAGGAGAAGTTGTGGGTGGAAACTCGACTGATGCTTGTGGAGGAGGTGGCACATATCAGTCACCGATATCGAACTAACATGGAGGTTTACTCTCTGATTATGGCCTGGGCTTGTGAATTCGAACTAGAGGTGGAAAATGTAAAACTTACATTGGTCAAATTGATTGATGGGGAGTTTTTGATTAACCTGGATTCAATCTTGGAGCGGGTGGGGCTGGGAGTTGGCATTCAAATTAAGGAAGGGGATGACCAGGAGGAATTGCTTCCTTTTATTCGTGGCCTAGAGGATGAAATCAAATACTAGTACCGTGAACGAGCCCGAGTGTGGTGGGAAGCGATGAAACTCTTTGTTAAATTAACGAGGGTGGATGAAGTCCTGAATGCTTTGCATGTGGTGGCAAGGATGGGGGTTTGTAGGGTATTGAGGGATAGGGCTGAAGAAGGAAGGGCCATACAGCTACTAGCAAGCTTGGAGGGTGACCTCGACTTTAGGTTCCTAAACTGCATTCCAAAAATGAAAGCTAAAGCGGCAAAAGGGAAAGGCAAAGCATTGACCTTCGAGGAGGGAAGAGACTAGGAGGAGGTGACCTAGGGGGATAGTGAGATTGAGTGAGCGGCCTATCGGCAATGAACTAGTTTTTTTGTCTGCTTGCTATAAGCTGTGGGCAAATTTTGTATCTTGAAACTTTTCAATTAATAGAATGAAAAAATAAACTTTTGTATCTTACAACTTTTGAAGGTTTTTATTTTGAATGACTATATATATATTTATTTCCATTGTTTAACAAATAATTGAAATAACATAGCTCATATAAAAAAAGCATTTGAAAGAAATTAATTAATAAAAATAAAATAGAATTATAGAAAGCATTTTTATATCCATAAGATTGTAAGAGGCAAACTGAAACAAACTGGAATTTGAAAAATTATTATTAATATTTATGCTTTTGAAATTTACAATTTTTTTTTTCTGAGACTTGAGTCCCCCCAAAAAAGCCAAAAAGAGTGAGCCATTTGCACTCAGCCTGTTAGGGTTCAAGGACATAGGGAAAAAAATATGGGAGGGCGGCACTAGGGCATAGGTAGTGGAATTGTTTATAATTTTGCCCTAAGAATCTGGCCCTCCTTCAATGTAGAATTCTTTAGACAACATAAGCTAAGAGAATTCGCCAAGCCACATGTAGTTTGGAAAGTGGTCCAAGAGGAACCATTTCTAGAGGAAGTCCCTGCCAATCCGCGCCCATTTTTTGTGATGCGTCAACTGCTCCGTATTTAGGTTTAGGAGAAATGGTTTCCTGGCCACTGACACTATTTGGTTAGGGAGGAGAAGCTTGGATAATTCACTCACCCAAGGGATCCCCACCCCTACTTCTACAAGGACGACAAGAGTAATGTCATCTCCAAGGAAGTCTTCCTTAAAAACCTTCCTCAACAGCATCAGCATATCCACGTTGTCTCCTCCCAGGTCCAGAAGAGACGCTAAAAAGCGGGATGTAATGTCCATGTTAACACGGTACCTATTTTTGTTTCGGAGAAACTCTCTGCCCAGTACCATCTGCACAGCCTCATTGGTGAATGACCCAACCTCATTGCAGACTGATTGGAGGGTTGGGTCTCTAATGGAGCCTAGAAAGGTGCTCTGGTCCTCTATAGAAATGCTTCTCAAGCGAATGGGAGTGTCCATCTTGAGAAAATAGATTAATAAATTAAACAACCTGAGCAGTGAGCCTATAAACCTAAAATACCGTGAGATCTAGCCTCCAACGATTTATCTACCAAATGGCAAAGGCTAATTGAAGATGAAAGAACTAGAGATCATATATAAATTGTTGAAGCTCTTGATTGAAATAATTACTTCTTTAATAGTATTAACTGCTATAAAAAAATTTAAATCTTTCGTATCCCTGCAAATCTTTCCCATAAATTCACTATTGTGCGAAAATGGAAAAAGCTTTGAACCAGTACCAAATTGGCAAGTATCACATTGGAAGTCGTGGGGACAAAGTGGATTGCCGTACGTGAATAGATATATATTAAATGAATGAAATTATCAATCATGATTTGTGACATTTGATACGTGTCTATTGAATCCAATTCCATTCTGGGCACTTTCTAGTGAGCTATGTTCTCTTTAGAAAATTGGGCCGAAATAAAACTTAAGCCATTGATCTACGATCATCGAACAGTTTAAAATCATTGATAGATTTTAGGGATGTGTCTCCCTTCACGTGTCAAAGAGGCCGCACTTATTGATACATCGTGTAGAGTCCATACTCAATGTATTATTTGATGTGATGTACTAATGTGATGTGATGTGCCTTGTCTATTAATGGCAATGAATTCATGAAATCGCCAATGAATTATATATTGTACCATAAATAACAAAATATTCGCCAAAACAAATTAAATAATTTTCAAGTGGTGAAAAAAAATTGCCAATACATTTAAATAATTTTCAAGCGGTGGATAAAAATTGCCAATACATTTAAACAATTTTTCCTTCGGAGTAAAATTTTTCACTCATATAATTATATATTTGTTCCATTTAACAAAAATTATTCGCCTCCCACGATAAATATTTTCCCCATAGAACAAGGTATTATTTGCTAGAAATTTATGGCATTTTTGTACCATAGAAAAAAAATCGCCAATACAAAACAATTTTTTCTCATTTAAAAAAAAAAAATCGCCATCAATATGAAAATTTCCCCCTGAAAATAATATCTGATTCGCCAAGATTTTACCTAAATATATATAGGCTAGTGAGCTTATAATACATTCATATTATATATCTTTTGTATTATCTCATAGCTACTCTAAGACAATACATATTTTGTACATGGCTTTAAGGTAATTAAAGTAATGAAAATAATAAATATACAATTAATTTATATTTTAATTATTTAAATATTTTTGTTAAGTATAATAGGTAGTGTACTTGGATTTGATACCGAACATAAAAATAAATATAACCACACTCAATAATAGTGATATTTATTAAGAAAAAAATAAAAATTAATGAATATTAAAGTTCTTTATTTTCTTAGAAAATATTTATATATAAATCTTTTATTAACTTTGTTATTAAATTATAATCCTTAATAGACAAAAATTGACTATGAAATATGATATATATATCATTTTATTTTATTTTAACCATCATCTTTGATATTTATTTGATATTTGGTAAAAAAATTGTAATAAATATCATTTAATTAGAATTTAAATAATTTATTTAAAAAATGAAATTTCTTATTACTTTGAAAACTTAATATTTATTTTCAATAATTTTATTATATATCATTTATGCAAATAACCAATAACTATATAACATTGAAATTAACTTAAAATTTTGTAATTACTTTGATATAATAATTGAATAGTTAATTTTCCTTTCAAGTGATTATTCAATTTTAAACAATTTATGAATTCATAAATTATACATTTATATTTATAAAAAATGATTTTTAGACTATTTTATCTCCTCTTGACATCAACAACAGAAAATCAATTCTTGATAATTTTTTCAATTAAATATTTTTATTATTTTAAATTAATTTTTTTATAAATATAAAATATATTTTTCAGATTAGCCATGCGTACATTGTTCACCTATCATTCACCTCTATATTATTGCATGAAACGTCATCCCGAATATATATACTTATCCTCAACAGCTGGGTAGTTAACTAAGTTAACTATTTCGCATGCATGACCTCGCGCTCACTAATACTTCACTTCACAATTCAAAGTCAAAAAACTTAGTAAGATATACACATAAATAAAGTCTCTGCCTCCTTTCACTCTGCTCCATCTCTTAGTTACTTGGAAATCCTATTTTACCAAGAATGGGCAATTTTTTTTCTACAGCTTGCCCTACGCCTGAGACCCAGCAGGAACCTCTTCTCCAAACACAAACAGAAGCAAGTTTTTCCAGTCCAACTGATATACACCCACCGGCCCTAACACACTTTGATACTCAATTAAATATCCCTCCAGAAGATAATATAATACAGTTATATTCCTTAGCGAATCTGCCGCTAGAGAATAACTTTCTAAACCCTATTTTTTATGGATTTTTGGGGCAAGAGGATCTTGAAGCTCTGGCAGAAGACAATGGTCATGAGCAAACAGAGTTTTTTGTGGTCACAAGCGAACATCCAGATTTCAGTGATATTTTCATCGCAACTAATCAAGTCAGAGCTGTATTGCTGCCCTTTTTTGATGAAGAACTTAATCGCCTTAGGCGACAAGAAGAGCGAGCCTCCATTGTTGATGAATTACAAGCGGGTATTAACTGGTTCAATGTTGAATTTGACAGGGGTGGAAGTTTAATCTTCAAATTTGAGCTATGGAGAATGGATGATGGAACAATTAGCGACTCTTTGATGGATCAAATTGTTTCAGAAGAACTGATGCAGCCAGAATATTTTGATAACTTTGAAGATAGAATGCGGCGGGAAGGTAATATCCGCTTTTTTGTTTGCACTCGTGATCAGCTGAGGAATCCGCTGGTGGTTATTTTCTTGCAAAAAATATGTATTAGTAATGAAATCTTGCCTGTATATCTTTGTCACGCTCAAACTCCTGGAATGAGCGATGAAGAGGCTGTCAAGATTTTGGGATCACCCACGCCATGGATTGAAGGGTTAGAAGAAGCAGAGATAGATTGCGCAATTTGCCTTGATACAGTCCAGAGAGGTGATGAAGTAAAAGCATTGGCATGCAAACATGTGTATCATTATGCATGCATCCTGTGCTCAACTAAAAGAAAGCAGCAGTGTCCCATGTGCCGTGCCAGTTACGATTACAGGACAGGCCAATCAGAATAGAAATTCTCTGATTTCGACAAAAGAAGACATTAATAGTTTCGTGTTCTTTGATTGTAGGATCATGTAAAATCAAAAAAGAAAAAGTATGTTATTTCTGTAGATTTTCCTAAACCTATCGATTCTATATGCAAAATGGATATCTTTGTAAATATATTTCTGAATATTAAAATTTCAGCATGTTTGTTGCTTTTATCCGAATCTAGTCTCATTTATGCAGAAACTGATTTAAAAATATATAACATGCCACAATAATTAGACATGCTAATCTATAATATAAAATTAATGAATACTTAAGTTTTTTATTTTTAAAATCAATTTTAAATATATTTTTATATTCAAATTTGGTTATTAAATTTTTTATGACATTATATTTTTTATAATTGATATTAGTAAAGATTGTTGTAGAGGTGTGGAGTAGTTATCATCAGATTCAAGGATCACTTTTGAATATGAATTTATTTGATGAACTTGATTTCATATATTAAGAAAGTGTAGTTTTAGTGACCTTTTTTAGTTCTTTTTGCATTTTATCAATAAAATAAAATAAATGAAAAAAAATAATTTATATTTTAATTATTTAAATATTTTTAGTTAAAGAGAATAGGTAGTATATTTGGATTTGATGGTGAACATAAAAATAAAAATAACAACACTCAATAATAGTGACATATAATAATGAATAATTCAAAATTAATGAATATTAAAGTTCTCAATTTAAAAAAAAATCTATATATAAATCTCTTATTTAATTTGTTATCAAATTATAATCTTTAATAGACAAAATTTGATTATGAAATATGAAATTTATATTATTTTAATGTATTTTAACCATTATCTTTGATATTTATTGTTAACAAATATGAAAATTTATTATGATTGTATATTATTATTTTATATTATTTAATACATATATCTTATATATATTTTTAAATATTTTATAAATAATACATTTATTATGTATTATTTAAGTAAAATTTAAATAATTTATTGAAAATTTCTTATTAATTGATTTTAAATAGGAAAGTTTAGTTTTTATTTTCAGTAATTTTATTTTACATGATTTATACAGATAAACAATAACTATATAATATTGATAATTATTTTAATAAATAAAATTAACTTATTTAATATTGACTTTAATATAATAATTGACTGGTTAATTTTCTTTTCAAATGATTATTCAATTTTTAACAATTTATGAACTTACTCTTTGTTCCTTCTTGAGAGTGTTTTAACTTCAATTCTTATAATTCTTTTTCTACATTACTTCATTAAAAAAATAATTATAAGCTTATAAATTACATATTTATATCTATCAAAAAGAATTTAAAACTATTCTATTGACATTAAACAACAAGATCAAGTCTTGTTAGTTTTTCAAACTGAATATTTTTTATTATTTTAAATTAATTTTTTTTATAAATATAACATAAATTTATCGATTAGCCATCCGTAGATTATTCACCTGTATATTATCCCACGAAATGTTATCCCGAATACTTATCCTCACAACAGTTGGGTAATTAACCGTTTCGCATGCATGACCTCGAACTCCGTAACACTTGCGAGAGAACCGTTTCACTTCATTTTTTCACTTCACATTTTAAAATCAAAGAACTTCTGTTTTTTAAGCGATGTATGTTTGCTTGCATGCAAGCTAGTAGTGTTTTGTGAGTTTATAATTCATTTATCTCATAATTTTTCCAATTATTCTTAAGAAATAAGTCAAAGTTAGAATAATATAAATATACAATTAATTAATATTTAATTGATTAAATATTTAATATTTAAATAATTTTCTTTTTATATTTTAATTATTTAAATATATTAAATTAAATAGAGAAGATGATATATTTAAATTTGACATTAAATATATTAAAATATATATATTTAATAATAGTTAAATATATATTTCTTTTATAATTTGATACATGAATTGAAGTTTGTTTTAAAGAAAATATGGCTTGCATGGAGTCACACAGTTGCAAAAAGTAGAAAGGCAGCAAAAGGAAGTTGGCCTCCAACAATGGAGATAGAAGACTAAAAAATAAGTCTAATCAACAATGCTAGATATATTGGAAGACCTTCTGATTATTTGCCTTTATTGGCCTTAGGTTAGAAAGAAAGAAAATTAAGGAATGGATTACCACAAATTGGTATATATAAGAGATCAAAAAGTTTCTAACCAAAGGTTTTTTCATGGTGATGTTTGCTAATGAAGAAGAATGAGAGATTATAGGGCAATCTTTGGTCAATGGGAAAATATCTTCTATACATGCAAAAGTTGCATCCAAATTTTAACCCACTAAGCTCGGAACACTATGACAAACTGTTATGGATTCACATATACAACCTCCCACTAGAGTAGTAGTCTAGAGGTTTCCTTAAAAAAGTTTAGAAGATTGTTGGGAACCTTAATAGAAATCGATGTTGATCTGCTCAACAATTACTCATATCAATACACAAGGCTACAAATAGTTGCTTTTTGAAGAGTACTAGAGAAATTCAGACTATATGTAAATGGTGCCTATTGGGTATAGTAGATTGAAATAAAGGAAGATAAGCATTATTGCATTCAGTGCAAAAAATGTGACCAAAGGGAAAGCCAATGCAGAATACCACCAAAAGCCATCAAAAAATGGATACCTTAAAAAAAAAACAGTGGTAACTCAGCTGTACAAAGAGTGGATTCATTTGGTGTGGATGGTTTTAGCATGGTGAAGAAGAATATCAAAAACTCTAAATAGAACTCTCCAACTTGGAAGGAACTAGAGAAAGGGCTTGAGGTGGACGAAATTAATAACATACCACAAACAAAGATATATAGTGGAAGAAAGGATGAGGAGGCCATCTATAAACATGTGAAGGAACAAAGAAATAAAAGGTCGGAGGAGATCAATGACCTTGATAACCAATCAGATAATGGATTTTCAATAGAAGAAGAACATTTTGAGGATGACAAATTAGGTATTACACATCTCCATGTTGTATATCCCTTATAGTGGCTAAACTTCTTCACAAAAAAAAAGAAGAGTAGACAAAGGAGAAGAAATAAATAGAAGGGGGAAGAGGAAGTGACTCAAAAGGGATTGATCAATGTCACACACTTTTTAAAGAAGACTAAGAAAGTGAAGGCCTCCCTTGGGGGGCAATCAATATTCTCACTTGGAATGTGAGGGGCCTATTAGCCCCGACAAACAATGTTTGGTTAAGCATTACCTTGAGAGAGAGCCAGTAGATATCATCATGTTATAAGAGACTAAGATCAACACAGAGGTTTGTGAGAAGTTTTTAAAGTTTTGTTAAATATGGTATGGTTGTTTCCAAGATTTAAGTGGTTAATCTATTGGTTTGGGAGTACTGTGGAATTCTAATAAGATTGAATCAATGTTGGTCAAGGTGGACGGATACTAGATCTGATGTGATAGCTGATGTTGATGCTCAAACAAGGAGTTTGTATTATTTAATGTATGTGGGCCCACCAAAATGAAGGACAAAACTGAGCTATAAACACATTACGAAGCATAATCAGTAGAATAGGAATGAATAATTATATTGTGGGTGGTTATTTTAATGCATTATTGTAGATCAATGATAAAAATGTTGGAATTACAAGAGTTAATAGAGTGATGATTGACTTTATAAAATTTATAGAAGATAATATTCTTTATGATATAACACCAAAAAATGGTCATTATATATGGACCAATAGGAAGACGGGATTCTCCAATATCTCAAAGAGATTGGATCATTTTTTCTTAAGGAAAGGTTGGTTGGACAATAATAGGTTTTTTTTGACAAGTATTATTACATCACTAGTTTCAAAGCACTTTTAAGTTCTACTTGATATTGGCGATGACAACAAATTGCATAACAGATACTTCAAATTTGAGAGTATGTGGTGGAGAGATTGGTCTCTACAGAGCCTCTTGGAAAGTCGGCGGAAGGAGAGAAACACATATAAAGGAACTATAAGTTACTATTTTACAAAGAGGATAAGATACATAAAGAATTAACTTAAAACTTGAATTAAATAATCATTTAAAACCATATTTATGGAAAAAGATCTTAGGAAAATAGTTGTTGTAGACCTTGCATAATAATGTTATAATTGTAATATTTTATTTATTATGTGATGTTGCATATGGACATGTAACATGTAGAGATTCCTTGGGAATATTCTTTGGAACCACTTTATGAGTTGTATTGTAACATTGAGATTATTATATTGTAGTTATTTAATAATCAGAAAAATATTAAAAAAAAAAATTAGTACCCAATATTAAATGTGGGGTCAAGGGGTAGGTAAGCACATGGTTTTGTGGCACATGGTTTTACTTTACCACTAGTTGTTTTAGTGTGAGATTTTGTCTATATAAGCAATCACATTATTAGATGCAATGACAATCCCAAAGACACTGAGAGGGGGTGGGGGGGTGAATAAATGTTTAACCGGTAAATGGAATATTTAAGAACTTATTTATAACTTTGCAACTTAAATTAATGTACTGGTAACCAAGAAATAGTGCAACAAAGAGAAATAATAGAGATAATATAAATGCACACCATAACACAAGATGTTTTGACGAGGAAAACTGGTGTGGGAAAAACTTTGGTGGGATTGTGACCCACAATATTTACTCACTGACCAGTATGAATAAATATTATTTACAATAGGGGCCTGCACATTGATCAGAAGAAAATTTGAATTATATATATATTTTTTAGTTTAGTTTGTCTATATGTTAGTATTTTGCATTTTTGAAGGTCTTAAAGGCACTTTTAGGCCTTGCTTCCGGAGCATAGCTAGTGCATGCTCTTTCAAATTGTCATCTACATCTCTTGGAGACCTTTCCAATGAGATCAACGGCTCGCAATTTCGAGTCCCGTGTAGAAAGTTATGTCTAGTTGAAGTTAGGATAAAATTTTATATAGTTTTTTGAAAAATTCATAGTTTTTAGATTTTATTATGTAATGAATAAATGTGACTATTGGACTTCGATTCTCAAGAGGTTCTTGTTACCCTTGGAATCTCATGAACTACTATATTTTGGATTTTTGAATGGAATAGAACTCTTTTTGGCTTGCTTCAATTCTATGATTTCTGGTTCTTGTAAACAAAATTTACAACACTGCAGGTTCTCACTCAGGTGTTGTCATTCGAATCCATAATTTGGATCAATGGTATCAGAGGAAGTTCGCTCCTATATGTCATATCACATGTGATCAACATATCAAAGATTGGGCTTGGAAACAAGGAATCCTTCAGACTACCTTCCTTTAAGACACACACGATCGCAGATGGCTAAGCTGCAGACAGATGATGACATTAAAACATTAGTTGAAGATGCACTAGAGAAACAACATGAAGAAATGATGGAGCAATTCAAGCAAATGCTGGAATGTAATGGGTCACAAGCAAACCCACCATTCATAGGGCATAAACCATTCAAGGTGCAGGTGAATTTTGATATACCCACATTCCAAGGAAAGATCGATGCAGATGCTATTGATGATTGGGTTTCAAAACTAGAAAGATATTTCTCTATCAATTAGTTTTCAGATGAAGAGAAGATAACTTTTGCACTCCTGAAAGCTGAAAACCATGTGAAAGATTCGTGGGAAGCAAAGTTAGCATCCAAGGCAATAGAAAATGGCAGCACTTTTATTTTTGATCAAAAACCCACATGGAGAGAATTCATGGAGCACATAAAGGAAGAATATTTTCCTACTGACACATATGAACAGAAATATATGCAGTGGCAATTGCTTCGACAGAAGAAGGGCCAAACTGTTCAGGAATATACTAATATGTTTCATGCCTTAACAACAAAGCTTGGCATCAGAGATTCTGAGAAGCACCGAGTTTTAAAATATCAGAGTGGACTCCACAGGTACATCCAAACCGAAATGGAATTCCTAAACATAGAGAATTTACCTAGTGCATATAAATTTGCTACCAAAATTGAGGAGAAATTCAAACAGAAAGGAAGGAGAGATAATTTCACAAACAACAAATGGAAGAGTGAAGGTGGCAAAACTACATGGAAACAAACCTCTAAGGTACCCTCTCCCAATTCACCCACAAAAGAGACATGGAGTATGAAGAAGATACAAGAAAATGGAATGTGGTGTGAATTCCATAAGAGTCCCTCGCATAATACAAAAGATTGCAGAACCATCAAAAACTTAATGATGGAGACGCTTGAAGGCAAGGCAGAATCTAAGGTGGCAGAAACATGCACAAAAGCAAATCATGAACAGGTCATTGAGGCTGATCCATATGCCACAGTAGCTACTACAAGGATATTGCCCCAGGAGGATGAGGAGAGATTGTTCCATTCACAAATGTGGGTCGGAGGAAAAGCCCTACATTTTATTGTTGATAGCATAAGTCAAAAGAACCTAATATCAGCAGAGACTATGAAGAGACTAAATTTGAAAACAACCCACCTGCAACCCTATTCAATGGGATGGGTAAGTCAACGAAGAGATATCCAGGTGCACCAGTAGTGTTGCCTTTCATACTCCATAAAGCCTTTCAAAGATGAGGTAATTTGTGATGTGGCTCCCTTAGATGTTTGTGATGTTCTATTGGGACAACCATATATGTAATAGCGACATGGTGTTTATGAGTCTAGGCCTCGCAGCATGACCATCAGATTACATGAGTAGAAATACCGAATACCAGAGGTAAGCCCTGCATACACTACCTCTTTGATTAGTGCGAAGCAATGTAAGAGGTTAGTTGCCAAAATGGGAACATTTAATTTATTGATGATTCATTCTGAAGAAGAAAGGAAATCTATTTACAATTTCCACAACATCACAAATACCACAACACTGTAGAAAAAATCAATGGATCAAATTTTGATGAAATATGACAATCTGTTTAAGTTACCAACTAGGGTACCTACACACTGCCAAGTGAGACATACTATTGACTTGATACCAGGAACTCCATTACCTAATGAACTAGTCTACTGTAGGTCAATATTAGAGAATAATGAGATTAAGAGGCAAATACAAGAATTGATTGAGAAGGGACATATTCGTCCAAGTGCATCACCCTGTGGCAGCCCCATTGTTCTAGAAAAGAAAAAGGATGGAACCTGGAGACTTTGTATTGACTATAGGGCCTTGAATAAAATTTCAGTCAAAAATAGGTATCCACTTCCTCAGATAGATGACCTCTTGGACCAGCTTAGAGGGGCCCGATTCTTTACCAAAATTTATTTGAAATTAGGGTACCATCAAGTACCAATTGAATCAACAGATGTGTGGAAGACAAAGTTCAAATCTAAAGAGGGATTGTTTGAATAGCTAGTGATGCCTTTCGGTCTAACAAATGCTCCAGCGAAATTCATGAGAATGATGAATGATATACTTAGACCATTCACTGATTCCTTCATGGTGGTATATCTAGATGACATACTCATCTTCAACAAAACTTGGGAGGAACATTTGCAACATGTGGAAAAAATCCTCTCAACCTTACAAGAACATGGGCTTTATGCAAACAAAGAAAAGTGCTCCTTTGGTATACAGAGTCTCAGATACTTAGGATATGTTATTGATAGTGAGGGTGTCCATGTTGATCCAGAGAAGATACAGGTGATTAAGGACTGGCCGTCTCCTAGAAATCTCACAGAGTTATGAAGTTTCCTCGGGTTGGCAAACTTTTATCGTAGATTTGTATTGGGATTTTGCCTTCTGTCTTGGCCTATAAATCAGTCATTGAGGGGGCGGGACCCAAGCAAAGTTTAAATGGACAAGTGCTCAACAAGAAGCATTCGAGGGGCTAAAATGAAGGTTATGTTTTCCACTAGTTTTATCTCTTCCTGACCTACAACAGTCATTTGAAATACAAACAGATGCATCAGAATATGCTCTAGGGGTAGTCCTCATGCAACATGGTCATCCAGTTGCATATCATAGTCAGACCTTTTTTGATACTATGCGTCGATATGCTACTTACGACAAGGAACTATATGCTATTGGTAAGGCCTGTAAGCGATGAAAACATTACATTCTATGTAAGGAGACTGTCATCCACACAGATCACAAACCCCTCCAATTTTTGCAAACACAAGGGAAGTTGCAGAATGATCGACATCAATGATGGTTAGCATATCTTCAACAATTTCACCTCAATATTTGCCACAAGAAGGGAAGTACTAACAAAGTAGCAGACTGTTTGAGCAGGCCTCCAATTGCAACCATAAGTATTGTTTTGAACTGACGTGGTCATCAAACTGAAACCTGGGATTGCTTGTATGGGAACGATGTTGAATTTGCAGATGCTTATAATCAATTAGTGAAGGGACAATAAGTGAGTGATTTCTATTTGCAGGATGGAATGCTTTGTCACCTTGGCCAAATTTGTGTGCCCAATGCAGAATGCAAAAAGTTGATATGGGAAGCTCACTATAGTAAGGTTGCTGGTCACTTTGGTATAGGTAAGACTACTGCTATACTTTAGAAGTATTTCTATTGGCCAAAATTATGGAATGATGTTATTTCATATATTCAAGCCTATACCGCATGTGCTATTGCTAAGCCTGCCAATCATAAACTTGTGTTGTACTGACCACTTCCTATTCTTGAAAAACCTTGGCACTCAGTTTCTATGGATTTTATGTTTGGTCTTCCTACCACCAAAAGAGGCCATGATTGTGTGCATGTTATGGTAGATAGGTTCTCAGAAATGGCAGTAATAGAGGCACGTAAAAAAACCATTTTTGCAGAGGACACTACAAAGCTATTCTTTGAATACATTTGGGTTCACTTTGGTCTGCCGAATACCATTATCTCAGATAGAGACAATAGGTTTCTTAGTAAGTTCTGGTCTACACTATGGGAAAAGATGGACACAAAATTGACAAAGTCTAATGCTTTCCACCCTCAAACAGATGGCCAAACAGAGGTAGTGAATTGGATGATCATACACATCCTACGAATGTACCACTCAAAAAATCCCCGCACATGGGATGAAAGTCTTCCATATGTTCAACATAGCTACAATAGGGCAATTCACAGTTCAACTAGCCACAACCCATTTGAGGTTTGCCTTGGTTATTAGCCACTTGCACCCATGGACATTACCATACCACTTATTCAACCTCATCTGGTTCCAAATGTTGGTAAGGAGGAAGATAAGGCAACCCAGTTCATCGATAGAATTCATCATCTACAACAACAAGTTCATGAAATTTTGGAACACACCAATAAGAAGTATAAGGAGAGACATGATGAGCATCGTACTCCTCATAATTTACAAGTTGGGGACAAGGTGTGGTTGCATATCCAGAAGGAACGATTGGAGGGTGCCAATAGGAAGCTTCATCCTCTACTTTATGGACCATACACCATCATCAAGCAAGTTGGTGATAATGCTTTTGAGCTTAATTTACCTCAATTTCTAGGTCTTCATCCAGTCTTCAATGTGGAACTCTTGAAACCATATTTTCCTCCACTATTAGATGTTGCAAATGTGGCAGAAACAATCTCCACTATAGAATTGAATCCAAATGTAGCTACCCCATTTCAATGCAATCAGATTGTGGACACCATGGTGAAAACACTCAAGCAGCAGCAGATTTACTTGTACAAAGTGGTTCGAGGAGGGTAGATTGCTCAACAAGGAAAGTGGTTTAATAGAGAGAAAATTCAAGAATATTTTCCTTGTTGGCATATGGACACTCCAATGAGACATTGTGTGTGATTGAAGGTTTTGTCATTGATGGCAACCTTGCAATCCTATGGCAATGACAAGACATTATACCGGCAAAGCATTACATAGGAAACCCTGCAAATCCTATGGCACCGGCAAGACATTATACCAACAAAGCATTATTCAAACAAGACAGTGCACCGGCATCTGCAAGATCACTCTACACTGGCACCAGCACAGAAGAGAACATGTATACCAGCACAGAGGCTGAGAAGACTTTTGATATGTAATATTTTGTTTACAATTGTAAGCCGACTTGGCAAATTGTAAAATGACTCTTGTATATAAAAGAGATCATTGTAGACATTTGGAGGATATGGATAGGAAGCATAATTAAATTATAAGGCAGACCTAATGTGCGAATTGTAGGTCAAGGGTATATGTAAAGAACAGAGCAAGAACCGGTACTGAATCTGGCATTGAAGATACTATTGTAAAGCAGTACAAAATATTGGATTTGTGTAAATCCTCATTGTAAGTTAGTGTGACTTCTTATTGAGCAGTGAGCTCTAGTCAGTTGGCCTTCCTGCATGTGCAGGCCCCTATTGTAAGTAATATTCTCTTATTGGCCAGTAAGTGAATATTGTGGGTCACAAATCCCATCGAGGTTTTTCCCACACCGGGTTTCCTCATTAAACATCTTATGTTATGGTGTTCATTTCATGTGGATGTTTTTGATTATGTTATTTACATTAATTCTTGCATACTGGTATACTGTTACTTTATGTTCTACATATTCAGTTTTAAGAAAAATACATTACTAGTCAGATACTGATTCACCCCCCCCTCTCAGTATCTGTGGGAACCCTAACAATTGGTATCAGAGCCTGGTCCTCTATTTTCAGAAGCCTAATAGCTTGAGGAAGATCTTGACACCGATAAAGATGGAAAATATGATGAAGCAACTTGAAGGAGCTCTTATTGACTATGATGCAGAGAAGTTGAAAAATGTCAAATTAGAAGATGACTTAAAAGCAGCTCAGGACATTATTCAGGCACTTCAAAAAAATCTTACTGTTACAAGAAATAAGAGAAGAGAACTTTGTGAAAAATTGCAAAATGAGAATGATGAAAAGGAATCACTAAATGATATGATAAGCAAATTGAAACAAGAGATCTTGACAACAAAAAACAAAATGCAGGATATGACTATGAGATTTTGCAAAGAAATTGAAGACAGAAAGAAGAATGAAGAAGAGTTGACCAGAAGACTAAGTGATGCAGCAAATGAGAACACAAGACTTAGCTATGAAAATGACATGTTGAAGACAGATCTGATGCATAATCAGAATGACTCAAATGAACTAATGAGACAAAAAGAAATCTTGGAAAGGGAATTGGAAACTGCAAATCAACACAAAGAAAAATTCAAGAAAAGCTCAAAAGAACTTGGTACCTTATTGAAGAATCAAAAACCCAAAGGTGACACTTCTGGAATTGGATTTGAAGTTGGAGAATTCTTCGGTACTGCAAATACCCAAGATCACAGCAAACCAGTAAGACCTTCTAATACTTACAAATTCAATGGAAAATGCTTTAATTGCAATAAATATGGTCATAGGGCAAATGAATGTAGATCTAGGAATTATCAGAACATCAATCCTCCCATCGGTTAATGCTCCAAATGCAACAAAATTGGTCATAACTCTAAAAATTGCAGAATGAATGTAAGATGTTATGTTTGTGGAAGATTTGGTCATTTATCAAGTAAATGTAGAACACAAACCAGAATAGGTTATGGGAAAGCTATTCAGAAAAATAATGTAACTTGTTATGCATGTAACAAGATTGGTCATATTGCTAAAGTTTGTAGAAGTAAAGGTACACCGATAGATAACAAAAGCACTAGTTTGAAAGGTAAAGAAAAGGTTGAAGAAGTTAAGCAAGAATTCTCAAAACAATGGATTAGAAAAGGTGATCTAAATATTGGGGATACTCCTCCACTGGTAGAACCAACAAATGCTCCACCGGTAGGACAATATGATGCTCCACCAGCAGGACAAAGCAATGCTCCACTTGCAGGATGTTCTTCATCAAATTGAAGAAAATTATCTTGAGGGTTTGGCAATCTAATGACACATGTGCTATTATTCCCTTGGTTAGAGAAAAGAAATTGAAAATCATTCATTACCAACAAATAAAGTTAAGCTAATACATTACCGGGAAGCAATTAATGTGGTAGGTAGCAGAAAAGACTATAAAATAAGGTTTCTGGCTCCATTTCATTTCACCGTGAATTCAAACTTTCAGAGAGCACAAAGTTTTCCGAGCTAAGGCATTCCAAGAAAAGAGGCAAAGAACTTTAGCAATCAATCCATCCAAAGCCAGAAAAAGGTATTTATCATCATGGCATCCTCCTCTACACCTGAATTCATAGAAAACCCTACAGTAGTCGAAGTTATAAAATGACCTAGGCCCATGTTTCAGCTAGTTCCCAAGGTAGCTAAGAAAGATGACAACACAGGTGCTTTTTCAAAAATTCCAAAAGGTGTTGTTTATGCAGAAGACCCTAGAATGTATATCCATTGCAACATAGAGGAATTAGGTGATGAAGAAATCAAAAACATGTAAAAGTCTGTTATATGTGACAACTCCGGAAATGTGAAACCTGAGCATAAAATTGTTGAAACCCTAGGATTCACTGAAACCCTCTACATTCTTGAATTTCCCAAGGAAGTGATTAGGATACCAAGAAGGTCTCAAATGACTTAGTAACAAACTCAACTGGTGCAACATCCGACAAGAGATCATTGAGGGTTAATGATGTGACCGATACGAATGTTAGATTTGTTAGCATGATTTTAGGTTACAAAGCAACTCATGCTAATAGGTTTAACTCGATTTCTAGTTTATGCATAAAGAGTGCTTATGACATGGTTAAGGATAGTGTAAAAATTGATATATGTGAATGGTTAAAGGATGAGTTAATTGACAATTTAGCAAAAATCAAGAAGGATAAGAAAGGAACCTTTAGATTTGGAAATTTACTTGTATGCTTAATGCTACATATAACCAAACAGGATCCCAGTATAGGCAACAAGGATTTTGGATTTGACTTACCGATAGGAAAACAATTATCTGACTTATTCAACAACATGGGTGAAAATAGAGAGAAGAATATCAATGATTATTTTCAAGCACTAAAGGTTAGAATGAATAAAAGAATCAGACTATCACAAGAAATTGTCAACAAATACAAAGATGATATATGTTTTATAATAAAAAAGGATGAGATCTGGATGGAAGCAGTCATTCCAAGGACAATCTGGGTAACAGAGATGGGGTATGAAATAGATGACCACATAGTGGAAACTTATGCCAAAGCACTTCTGGAAGCCCCCAATGAACCAAAGGAAGAAGTATTTGGTAGTGCTAAGACCATCGAAAGTCAAATTCAATCTAAGAAGAGAGTGAAAAAGGTTGAGGCATTTGTGAGAAAAGGAACCAGACAAGCAAAAGCCATAAAGGAAGATGTATTAAAGAAAACCGGCATAACAGAAGATGAGTTGGTTGCCCAACAACCTGAAACTCATCTATCACCGGTAGATACTTCCTTAGAAGGAGATATGCCAACAACCTTCAAAAGAGTTGTCAGGAAAAGAGATCCCTCACCGGTAACCACTCCTTCACCTAGAAGGACAAGAAAAAAGCAACAAGCCGTGAGATCTCCAGTCAAGAAGGTCACACCTAAGAAGAAGCTGACCCCCAAAAAGAAGAAGAAGACAAACACTGACTTGGCCCCTCTTGACATATTACTGAATGAGATCACAAAGGAAGGTAAATTGAAAAACATAGGGAAAATCTATGATACCCTATCAGATGATGAGAAAGGACAAGTTGAAGAGAGTGTCATATTACACATGGACATGTATAAAAAGTATTTGTTGCAAGTCCTAAATGAAATTCCTGATGAACTATATAAAAGACTTGAGGCCAGAAGGCAAGGAATAATTGAGTTGGATAAGAAAATTAAAATAGAAAAATTACTTGTAGTATACCCGGTCAACTCACCTAAGGAAATTGATGATCTGATAGCTCAGGCCAACCAGACAGTTTTTTCCACTGCACACCGGCAAATTTCACTAATGGCAGGTAGAGTTATAGAAGTTTCAAAGGAAACAAAAAATGGTTGGGATACATTCTTGGTTGAAAAAGAAAAACAAGAAGAATATAGGAATCCCAAGCCTATTCTGGTATATCAGAAGGACAAAGAGAAAGGTAAAGTTGGTGGACCACCAAGTATCAAGATCAGAGACAACTTACCCCCACCTCCTTTAAATACTCCACCGGTAAAAACAACAACTGCAGAAGATCAACCGGCAACTGAGAGTATGGATACAGAGGATAATAATCCTAATCCTGAAGTCCTATATACTGTGAATGTTGATACTCAGAAAATCAACATAGTGGTAGATAAGGATACAACAGATAAAACAGGAAACAAAGAGCAATTGGCAGCAGCAACAGAGAAAAAGATGGAATCTGGAACACAAACAGAGAAACCAACAGAGCTAAAGGCTCCAGAATGGATGCCATCGGTAAGAAATGATGCAGGAAAACCAATGCTTAAAGAGATGGAGACACAAACAGACCTACCAGAGGTCAATACTAGCATGGTCACTTCCACCGGCACATAGTTTGTTGGGTCACCATCAAATGTGACTGAGGTATTACTTGAATCTATCAAGAAAATAACTGATTATAGCTCACAAACTTATAAAGAAATAGATGATTCAATTCCATTTTTGAAATCAATAGCTCCTAATTGTAATATAAACAATAAAGATTCTTTAGGCCCGTTGGATACACTTTGTAAATATATTTCTGGAAAATTTTGAGCAAACAAAGGTAGAATCTGTAAAGGAAAGTGTAGAAAAAGAGAAACGGAAATTCTTTGAGGAAGGAATAAAGAAGTGTAACAAGGAATTTGACACACTTCTACCAAAACTATGCAATTTTATTGAAAGAGTACAAAACTTTGTACAAAGACACCTGTAAGATAAACTTTTTGACCATAGATGTAGACAAAAAGATGAGCAAGGTACAGGAAGAGATCAATAAACTTGCAGATAATTTTGTTAACTCACCCGATACATTATCAGTTTTTGATGAAAAGATAACAAATTTTGAGGAAGAATTGCTCAAATTAGAAAGAGAGAAAGAGAAAATAATAAACAAGGCAAAATTCTTGAGATCTAAACTAAGTCTAAGATTAGACTATTTAGCATCTCTGTAGAAGGAAATCTCAGAGGCACTAACACAGGGAAGCAAAACATTGGCAGAGCACTTGCAGCATCTCACCGGTACAGTATACAGAACTGAGATAGCAATAAAAGACAGTAAGAAGTTTATGGATGGAATAAACTTAATTTTGGGAGATATTCTTCAAATAATAACCACCCAACTAGAAGGTTGAGGTTATGAATTGGTACAACTACAAAATCTACTAACCTTTTTCATTGATGCCAAAGGGGGAGTAGTAGGATGAGAAAATTCAAAACACAGGGATCCCATGCTCAGGGGGAGCTCTCACATTTTGGTAACATTTTTGGTCTACATTTTTTTTGGATATCTTTTGAAATTTCTCATGAGTGTTGCCATCAATGCCAAAGGGGGAGATTGTTGGCATATGGACACTCCAATGAGACATTGTGTGTGATTGAAGGTTTTGTCATTGATGGAAACCTTGCAATCCTATGACACTGGCAAGACATTATATTGGCAAAGCATTACATAGGAAACTTTGCAAATCCTATGGCACCGACAAGACATTATACTGGCAAAGCATTATTCAAACAAGATAGTGCACCGACATCTGCAAGATCATTCTACACCGACACCGACACAAAAGAGAACATGTATACTGGCACAGAGGCTGATAGGACTTTTGATATGTAATATTTTGTTTACTATTGTAAGCCGACTTGGCAAATTGTAAAATGACTCTTGTATATAAAAGAGATCATTGTAGACATTTAGAGGATATGGATAGGAAGCATAATTAAATTATAAGGCAGACCTAATGTGTGAATTGTAGGTCAAGGGTATATGTAAAGAATAGAGCAAGAACCGGTACTGAATCTGCCATTGAAGATGCTATTGTAAAGCAGTACAGAATATTGGATTTGTGTAAATCCTCATTGTAAGTTAGTGTGACTTCTTATTGAGCAGTGAGCTCTAGGCAGTTGGCCTTCCTGCATGTGCAGGCCCCTATTGTAAGTAATATTCTCTTATTGGCTAGCAAATGAATATTGTGGGTCACAAATCCCATCGAGGTTTTTCCCACACTTGGGTTTCCTTGTTAAACATCTTGTGTTATGGTGTTCATTTCATGTGGATGTTTTTGATTTTGTTATTTACATTAATTCTTGCATACCGGTATACTGTTAGTTTATGTTCTGCATATTCAATTTTAAGAAAAATACATTATTGGTTAGATACTGATTCATCCCCCCCTCTCAGTATCTCTGGGAACCCTAACATTCCTCATCTCATTCAAAGTGTTGATGCGATGGGGCCCATTTCTTTCCAAGGGGGAAGTAATGATCAGAAGAAAATTTGAATTATATATATTTTTTTAGTTTAGTTTGTCTATATGTTAGTATTTTGCATTTTTGAAGGTCTTTAAGGCATTTTTAGCCCCTTCTCTTTGAAATTCTCATTTACATCTCTTGGAGACCTTTCCAATGAGATCAACAGCTCACAATTTTGAGTTCCGTGTAGAAAGTTATGTCTAGTTGAAGTTAGGATAAAATTTTATATAGTTTTTTTAAAATTTCATAGTTTTTAGATTTTATTATGTAATGAATAAATGTGACTGTTAGAATTTGATTCTCAAGAGGTTCTTGTGACCCTTGGAATCTCATGAACTACTATATTTTGGATTTTCGAATGGAATAGAACACTTTTTGGCTTGCTTCAATTCTATGATTTCTGGTTCTTGTAAACAGAATTTACAATGTCACAGGTTCTCACTCAGGTGTTGTCATCTGAATCCATAATTTGGATCACACATGCAGGAAGGCCAACAACCTAGAGCTCAGTACTCAATAGAAGAGTCTCACTGACTAAAAATGGATAATGAAATCCAATACAATGTACTGCTCAAAATAGCATCTCCAATGCTTGATTCGGTATCGGTCTAAGCTCAGTTAGATACCTTAAAAAAAACCTTTTGCTATCTTACATATACCAATAATAATAATTGCGTATCCTTATACAAAATGATCTATCAGATCTCATACATATATGAGTCTTTACAGTACACCAGTTGGCTTTCAAATAATTAATTACATTTACAATATAATTCACATAAACAAAACTTTGTCTCATGTCAACCTGAGTGCTGATATACTTCATTGTCAGTGTAATTTGGATGCTAGTGAGTGTTTGTGTCAGTACATGTGTAGAAACCTGTTAACGGTTGGTTGCCATCAATGACAACATCAACCATTCTCATTTAGTGTCAAATGCCAACAATCTCCCGCTTTGGGATTGATGGAAACACTCATGAGAAAAACCAAAACTGTTGTCAAAAAATGAAATCCAAAATCTGATCCCCAAAAAAGTGTGCTCTCCCTGAGCAAGTGATCTCTTGTATGCATTTATTTTTTTCCATACTACTCCCCATTTGACATCAATGGAAAAGGATGTCAAAAAGAATCAAATAATACAAAAATGCTACCTTATAGCTTGTAACTGATTGCTTACAAGTTGAAAAATGTCCACCAAAATTAGATTCAGGCTCTGCATGAATTTGTTACTTTCAGAAAGAATGATTTATGTTTGCTGGATCATGCTAGTTAGATAGTGCATCTGTTACTCCAGTGACCGTTCTCCTTGAATTGTTGTCTTTGATAGCTCAACCTGCTGAGTAATAAGATTGTCCAATCTTGGACCAAGTTTGATTTTTAATTTCTGGGCCTTTAACCATATCCTTGGTTTCTCTTTCTCAAGTTTCTCAATCTTTTCCTCATAAGCTACCATTTCCTATTCAAAAACTGAGATAAGTCCCAAAGAACCCATCATATTATCCACAATGTCATCTATTGCCTTCGGTGCGTTCTGAATTTCCTCATCAATATCTTCAATCAGGTGGTGAGGCTTTTTGTCTTCTCTATACAGCTCATTATATTCCAAAATTGTTGAGTTAAGTAACAGTAATAGTGAATCCATGTGCTCAGTACAGTATTTGATGGTTTTCTCAAAGAATTCACCTTTCTCTTTATCTAGTCTTTCTTTTACAGTTTCCTCATTCACCTTATCTATGGTTAGAACATTTTCAGCAATAAATTTGGATAATGCATCCAATTTACCTAAAGAATCCTCAATGTGATCTATCTTATAGTTTGGTGAAATCATCTTCAAGAAAGGTAATGTCTCATCAATAGCCTTAAATGCTAAGGCATTGCAATCTGTTATCCTCTTAATTAAATCCAATAGAACATCTGTTACATTAGTGGGTCTAAATTATCCACTAGATGTGCTTGGTTTTGCAATAGATTTCCTTTCAACAGATACTTTCCTAATTGGCTTATCTATTTCTTTCTTGTTTCCATCAATTGCTTCCTCATTATTTACATTTTTTCTCAGTTTCTCTGTCTATGTTATTACCTGTGCTTCTTGTGGTTTTTCAGTCTGAGTAAGTACCTCTACAACTGCTGATTTCTTTATCTTTGATTTCTCAGTGTTAGTTACCTTAGCCTTTGCTGGTATTTCAATGTTTTGAGAGTCAATAGTGTGTGTCGGTGACTCAGAGATCTAACTGTTCTTAACATCGGCTGCCTTAACCTCTGCAATCTCTTTATCCACAATAATGTTAAAATTTTGTGTATCAAAATTCATAATGAAAATAATTCTATAATCCGGGTTAGTTTCATCATGTGTTACTTCTTCAGTTGCCTTATCCGGTTGATTATCTGTATGTACCGGTGTGTCTGAAGTTATTGGTGGAGTATCATGTGTTGGTGGAGGAATGTTATCTATGATCTTTATAACAGGTATACTACAAATTTTGCTTTTACCTTTGTCTTTTTGATATACCTTAGCAAAATGTCTGTTTATTTTTTGTGTCTCCCTTTCCTCTTTCTTTTCTTTTTCAACAAAGAATATGTCCCATTTGTTTGCAATTTCATCAGCAATTTATTTTACTCTCCCAACCATTAGGCTACCCTATCGGTGTTCACTCACAAAAACTAACCGGTTTGCTTCAGAAATTAGTTCATCAATTTCCTCTTTAGAATTTACAGGATGTACTACCAATAATGCTTCAACTTTTAAATTTTTATCTAATTCTATCACTGACATTCTTTTAGCTTCTAATCTTAGATACAAGTCATTCGACAGATTATCTACAACTTCAATCAATACCTTCTTATAGAGGTCTAAATACAAAATAATACTAGCCTCTATTGTGTCCTTGTCAGAATCTTTGAATGAATGATACAATTTGCTTACATTATTGAGATTATTTTCTTATGTTATCTCATTTACTAGTTCCTTCAATGTGAGGGTATCTGGTGTCTTAGTTTGTTTCTTCTTTGGAATTAGCTTCTTCTTAGGCTCCCTTACAACCTGCTTCTTCTTCCTTAAAGTCCTTGCCTTTTTAGGAGAAGGAGAAGGTACTGGTGAGGGTTTCGTCTTCTTCCTCTCAACTCTTTTGAACTCAACTACTTTTCCACTGTCTCTATCCAAAGAAGTGACAACTGGTGAAACATGAGGTACCGGTTCCAATCCTTCTAGTTCACTAGCAGATATACCACTCAAGTTCATTACGTTTTCCTTAACCTCCTTAGCCATCTTGAATGCATCTGTGATAAATTTATCTATTATTTTTCTCTTCTTTTGCATCGAAACAACACTCTCAATGGTCTTAGCACTACTAAAAAATTCTTCAGATGGTTCCTTAGGTGTATCAAGAAGTGTTTTAGCATATGCTTCAAGAATATTTAGATCAACTTCATAACCCATTTCTGTTATCCAAATAGTTCTAGGAGTAACGACTTCTATCCGTATTTCATCATGTTTAATTACAAAACAAATTTTATTATCATACTTGTCTATAATGCTCAGTGCTATCCTTTCTCTGGCCTTCATTCTAGCCACATAAACTCTCCATGAACTTTCCTCAAAAAACGATGACCTACCTCCTTCAAAAATTCAGGTATGTTCAGAATTTCAACAAATCCTAGGTTTTCTACAATCTTGTGCTCCAGTTTAACCAAATCTTTCTCATCAGTAATAGCATCATTGTACATGTTCTTCAAATCATCAGTCCCTAAATTTTCTATGTTACAGTGAATGTAAATCCTCAAGTCTACGGCAAAAGCGACTCCCTTCAGAATTTTTGAAAAAGCTCCAATAGAATCATCTTGCTTGGCAATTTCAGGGATGATTTTAAATACGGGTCTAGGGCACTTAATGTTTTCTACCACAGTAGGGTTTCTAATAAACTCAGGTGCAGAAAATGAAGATGCCATTTTGAAAGATAAATTCCTCTTGCTTGAAATCTTGAATGCCTGAGAAACACCTTGATGCTTTGCCTTAGGATTCCTTTGCTCAATTTTGCGCTCTCAGAATGCTTGGATGCTTGGTGGTTGTAAATGAGGGTTTTTTAGTGCTTTATAACCAAAAACTTCTTTAAAAACTACATTAAATGCTTGTCGGTTAAGTGAAACCTTAAAACATCTGCCGGTAAAGAAGAAATGTGTCTTCTAACCATCAACCGAGGGTAGAATGCATGATTTTCGAATTGCTTCCATAGCCCCTAATGATTATTCCTTTGTTAGATGAAGAATCTCCTACTGGTGGAGGGTTACTCTATTCTATTGGTGCAGAGACAGATTCAACAACTCTCTGATCTCTCTTCTTAATCCATTGTTTTGAAAATTATTGCTTCATTTCATTTACCTTCTATTTTCCCTTCTCATTAGATCATTCATTGTTCACCAGTATAGTCTTGCCTCAACAAAAATTTTCAATATGCCTAATCTTGTTACATGCATAACAAGTTACATTATTCCTGTACATAGATTTTCCATATCCTTGATCGGTTTGTGTTATGCATTGATTAGATAAATGTCCAAATCTACCACAAACATAGCATTTCACATTCATTATGCAATTTTCTGAATTGTGACCAACTTTATTGCATTTGGTGTTAGGATTCCCAAAGATACTGAGAGGTGGGGGTGAATCACTATCTAACTGGTTATATAAATTTACTGACTTAAAACATGAAAAGAATATCAAAACAGTGTACTGGTAAACTAAAGTTAATGCAACAATCAAGAATAATAACCACAACATAAAGAGCACACCATAACACAATGTTTTAATGAGGAAACTCGGTGTGGGAAAAACCTCAGTGGGATTTGTGACCCATAATATTCGCTTACTGGCCAATAAGTGAATATTACTATTACAATAGGGGCTTGCACATGCAGGAAGGCCAAGTTCTTAGAGCTCACTGCTTTATTACAAAAGAAGTCACACTGACTTACAAAAATGGATTGTATAAATCCAATGTCTTGTACTACTTCAAATAAGCATCTGCTATGCTAGATTCAGTACCGGTTTAAGCTCTGCTAAATACATAAACCCTTAACCAATAATTCACATATTAGGTCTGCATATTATCTATCATACTTCGCATCCTACTACACACTTCCTATTACAAAATGATCTGATACATATATGAGTCAAATTACAACTCACCATGTCAGCTTACAATGATTTTACAATTAATTACAAAATATATTTTAAACAAAATTGAAGTCATCCAAGGTGCCAATATCCTTCCTTTTGCTATCAGTGTTCTGTATGCCGGTGTAGACTCAATCTATCGGTGTCGGTGATGGTATCTTTGTCTTGCCGGTATCATATGATTGCAAGGTTTCCATCAATGACAAAACCTTCAATCACCTACAATTTCTCATTGGAGTGTGCATTTGCCAGTAATCTCCCCCTTTGGCATTGATGGAAACACTCATGAAAAAAATTTAAAGAATGTATCCAAAATTGAAGTCCAAATTTTTTTCCAAAAACTGTGCCAAAAATTTTACTAGATGTGTGCTCCCCCTGAGCAGATGATCTCTGCTTCTGGATTTTTCTCATTACACTACTCCCCCTTTGACATCAATGACAAAGTTTGTGATTTTCTATCACTAGTGTCCTACCTGAATTCTTGTAACCAGTGGGTAACAATCTGAAAAATGTCTGTCAAAATTAGATTTATGCCATTACTTGATGTTTTTCTTTCTTTTATTGCCTCTTGTGTTCTCTGCACTGTACCGGTGAGTATGTGCACTTTATCTTCCGGTGTCTTTAGTCCGCAAACCAGAGCCTCAGCCATTTCTTTTCTCAAAGAAATAAGATACTCTAGTCTTGGACTAAGTTTGCATCTCAAGTCCTTTGCCTTGTCCTTTATTCCCTGTTTGTCATTTCCTAGTTTCTTGATTTTCTCTTCTTTCTCTGCAATCTTGTTTTCTAACTCCAAAAACAAGTCTGATGCATTAATCAGATTATCAACAATATTATTCATCTTTTCTTATGCCTTGTCAATCTCCTTATCAAGATCTTCTATTAATAAATTTGTTTTGCAAGTGTCCCTGTACAATTTCTTGAAGTCAAGAATTATTTTTCCAAGTTCTGGTAAAAGGGTATCCATGTCTTCCTTTCTCTTCTATACAATTTCCTCAAAGAAATTCTATTTTTTTTTATCATTCTTTCCTTAAATGTATCATCATTTATTTGATCAATAGTGAATAGGTTATCGGTCATAAACTTAGACAATGTGTTTAGTTGTCCTAAAGAATCTTTATTATCAACTGTGCACTTTGGTGCAATCAATTTAAGAAATGTTATTGTATCATCAATAGCCATATAGGCTTGTGCATTGCATTCAGTAATCTTCCTTATTGAGTCTAACAGGACCTCTCTTACATTAGTAGGTCTGAATTTTGCCATAGCTATACCAGATGTTTGTCCAACTGTCTTTTCAATAGTCATGCTACCCATTATGGTCATTTCCTTTCTTGGTTCGACCTCTGGTAGGTCTATCTATGTTTGCATTTCTATAAACAAAGGTTCATACTTTTCAGTTTTGGTCAGTGGCACTTTCTCTATCTAAGCCTGTGTTATAACCTGTTCTTGTTTCTGAGCTTTCTTCTATCAGTTTCTCAGATGTTGTCTTAGTTTTTACCTTTGAACTTTCCTTAGCCAGTTCTTCAGATGGTTTATCCGTTGTATCTACCAGTTTCTTAGTGGTAACCTGTACTAGTTGCTCTGCCTGTGAAGGTTTTTCTATGTTTAATTCAACCTCTACAGCCGGTGACTCAGTAGTCACATCTTTCTCTTTATTCTCGATGGTTTCCCTATCAACCACAACATTGACTTCTTGAGTGTCTACATTAACTATATACAAAATTTCTGATTCAGGATTTGTATCCTCTACCGGAGTCTTCATACTCTCTGTAGTCGGTTGTCTATAAGTAGTGTCTACTGGTGGAGTATCTGAAAGAGGTGAGGGCAAATTGTCAGTTATTTTTAGGCTTGGTGGTCCAGCTACCTTACCTTTCCCCTTATCTCTGTCCTTTTTATATACTTTGAAAGTTTTAGCCCTAAGTAATTCTTCCTCTTTTTCATTTTCCACAAAGAATATATCCCAACCATCTTCTCTTTCCTTAGATACTTCATTTACTCTACCAGCCATGAGTGCTACATGTCGGTGAGCAGTGGAAAATATTGTCTGGTTTGCCTCACTGATTAATTTGTCTATTTCATCAGGTGAGTTAACTAGATGCACTGCCAGTAATTTTTCAATCTTAATCTTTTTATCATGTTCAATAAAAGTTGATCTCCTAGCTTCTAGTCTCCTATACAAGTCATTTGGAATTTCATCAACAACTTCCAATAAGAATTTCTTGTATATGTCTAGGTATAGAATTACACTATTTTCTATACTTTCCTTATCATCCCCTGATAGTGTATTGTATATTTTATTTATGTTCTTTAGTTTACCATTCTCTGTGATTTCACTAACAAGTTTGTCTAGAGGAGTAATAGAATATTTTGTCTTCTTCTTCTTAGGAGTCATCTTCTTCGTTGGAGGCCTTACTGCCTGCTGCTTTTATCTTGTCCTATTTGGTGTAGGAGAGGGTGCCAGTGAGGGTTTTCTTTTCCTTTCAACCCTTTTAAATAGAGCAGGTATGTCACCCTTTGAAGAAGTTCCAACCGATGAAAGATGAGTTTCTGGTTGAGGTGCTTCCAACTCACTTTCATTTATACCAGTTTGTTTTAACACATCTTCCTTAATTGCTTTAGCTTGTCGGGTTCCTTTCCTCACAATTGCTTCAACCTTCTTAATCATTTTTCTAGATTGAATTTGACTCTCTATTATTTCTGCATTACCAAATACTTTCTCTTTTAGTTCCTTAGGAGCTTCAAGGAGGGATTTTGCATAAGTTTCAATAATGTTGTCATCTATCTCATAGCCCATTTCAGGTACCCAAATAGTTCTAAGGATAACTGCCTCCATCTAGATTTCAGCTTTCTTGATCACAAAACAAATTTCTCTCTGATAGTTATTTACAATTGCTTATGATAGTCTTACTGTGGTTTTCATTCGAGCCTTCAGTGCTTGAAAATGCTCATTTAGGTTTTTCTCCCTATTTTCTCCCATATTGTTTAGTAGGTCTGATAGTTGTTTTCCTACCGGTATATCAAAACCAAAATCTCTGGGACCAATACTGGGTACTTGTTTGGTTATATACAGCATTAGACAAACAAGTAAGCTTCCAAATCTGAATGTTCCTTTCTTATCCTTTTTAATCTTTCCCAGATTGTCTATCAACTCATCTTTAAGCCATTCACAAATATCTATCCTTGCATTATCATTGACCATATCATAGGCACTTTTAATAAATAGGCTAGAAAATGAGTTCAACCTATTTGCATGTGTAGCCTTCTAACCTAAGGTCACACTGATAAATTTGACATTTATATCCTTCACATCGTTTACCCTTAAAGATATTTTATCAAATGTGGCACTAGTTAGGTTTATCATAGTGTCATTTGAGACCTTGTTTGTTTTGTCTGGTCTGTTACCAGTGGAGGGTAACCCTATTATGGCTCTTACTGCTTCTTTTGTGATTTTATGAACTGAGTCCAACCAGAAAAATTCACCATGTACTCTTCTTAACACAATCCTTATGATATCGTTGGGAAAATCTGGAATACTAAGGATTTCAGTAAAACCTAGGGTTTCAATTATCTTATGTTCAGGTTTGACATTTTTGAAGTCATCACAAATTACAGACTTATACATATTCTTAATTTCCTCATCACCTAGTTCACCAATATGGCAATGTATATAGATCCTAGGGTCTTCAGCATATACTACTCCTTTAGGTATTTGACAAAATGGACCTAAGTTATCATCTTTCTTCGCAATTTTGGGAACTAATTGGAATACGAGTCTAGGGCACTTAATAACTTCAACCACAATAGGGTTTGCAATAAATTCAGGAGTGGATGAAGATGCCATAGCTATAAATACCTCAATCTTCCTTAGGGATGAATGATTTGATGGATTGCTTCACTCATATTCTTGGAATGCCTTCGCTTGGGAATTTCACACTCTCGAATATGTGAATGCTCGGTGAAATGAAAATAGAGCAAAAATACTCTCTTTATAACGTTATTTTCACCATCTACCACATTTAATGCTTGCCAGTTAAGTCACAACTTAACTCATTTGCCAGTATAGAAGTAATTTCAACTTCTCACCATTAACCAAGGGAATAATAGCATGTTTTTCAATTTTCTTCTAAACCCCCAAAGGGATTTTGTTCAGTTCGATGAAGAGTCTCATGCCGGTGGAGTGTTACTCTGTTATGCCAGTGGAGGAGTATTCCCATCAATATTTTGATCTAACTTTCTGATCCATTGTTTTGAGAATTCTTGTTTTACCTCCTCAACCTTTTCTTTACCCTTCAAACTAGGACCTTTTTAATTTGCTAGTGGCATCTTACTTCTACAAAAAATTTCAATATGTCCAATCTTGTTACAAGCATAACAAGTCACATTATTCTTCTGAATAGCTTTCCCATATCCTATGCTAGATTGTGTTCTGCAGTGACTAGATAAGGGTCCAAATCTTCCACAAACATAACATGTTACATTCATTTTGTAATTTTCTAAATTATGACCAATTTTGTTGCATTTGGAACATTGACCGGTGGCTGTATTAGTGTTCTGATAATTTCTAGATCTACACTGATTTGCCCTATGACTATACTTGTTATGGTTAAAGTATTTTCCATTGAATTTGTAGGCATTAGGTTGCCTTACTGGTTTTCTATGATCATGATAGTTTGCAGTACCAGAGCTTTCACCAACTTCAAAGCCAAGGCCATTTGTATCACCATTAGGTTTCTAATTTTTCAGCATGTCACCAAGTTCTTTTGAGCTTTTCTTGAATTTCTCATTGTGTTGAATTGCACCAGCCAGTTCTCTTTCCAAGATTCCTTTTTGTCTCATGAGTTCATTTGTGTCATTTTGTGTATGCATTAGATCTATCTTCAACATATCATTTTCATGACTAAGTCTTGTGTTTTCATTTGCAACATCATTCAGCTTTCTAACCAAATCATCTTCATTCTTCTTTCTATCTTCATTGTATTTATAAAATCTCATAGTCATATCTTGCATCTCATTCTTCATTGTAGTGTTTTCTTGTCTCAACTTGTTCACAAGATCATTAAGAGTTTTCTTTTCATCTTCATTATTCTACATCTTTTCACAAAGTTCTCTTCTCTTGTTTCCTGCAATAATAAAATTTTCTTGAAGTGCTTGAATAATATCCTGTGTAGCCTTTAGATCATCTTCAAGTTTGATATTCTTTACTTTCCTTGCATCATAGTCTTAAATAACTGTTTCTAGTTGCTTCATCAAGTTGTCCATCTCTACCGGTGTCAAGATCTTCCTCAAGTTGTTAGGCTTCTAAAAATAGAGGACCAAGCTTTGATAATAATTGTTGGGATTCCCAAAGATACTCAGAAGGGGGGTTGAATCAGTATCTAACCGGTTATATAAATTTACTGACTTAAAACATGAAAAGCATTTCATAACTGTGTACCGGTAAACTAAAGTTAATGCAACAATCAAGAATAATAACCACAACATAAAGAACACACCATAAAAGAATATTTTAACGAGGAAACCTAGTGTGGGGAAAACCTCGGTGGGATTTGTGACCCACAATATTCGCTTACTAGCCAATAAGTGAATATTACTATTACAACAGGGGCCTGCACATGCAGGAAGGCCAAGTGCCTAGAGCTCATTTCTCAATTACAAAAGAAGTCACACTGACTTATAAAAATGGATTGTATAAATCCAATGTCTTGTACTGCTTCAAATAAGCATCTGTTATGCTAGATTCAGTACTGGTTTAAGCTATATTACATACATAAACACTTAACCAATAACTCGCATATTAGGTCTACATATTATCTATCATACTTCACATCCTACTACACACTTCCTATTACAAAATGTTCTCATAAATATATGAGTCATATTACAACTCGCCATGTTGGCTTACAATGATTTTACAATTAATTACAAAATATATTTTAAACAAAATTGAAGTCGCCCAAGGTGTTAGTATCCTTCCTTTTACTGTCGGTGTTCTGTATGCTGATGTAGAGTTAGTCTATCGGTGGCAGTGCCGTTATCTTTGTCTTGCCTGTATCAGATGATTGTAAGGTTACCATCAATGACAAAACCTTCAATCACCTACAATTTCTCATTGGAGTGTGCATTTGCCAACAATCTCCCTCTTTGTCATTGATGGAAACACTCATGAGAAAAATTTCAAGAATGTATCCAAAATTGAAGTCCAAAAGCTTTTCAAAAACTATGCCAAAAATTTTACCTGATGTGTGCTCCCCCTGAGCAAATCATTTGCTTCTAGATTTTTTCTCATCACACTACTCCCCCTTCGACATCAATGACAAAGGTTGTCATTTGTTGTCAGTGGAGTCATGCCTGAATTCTTGTAACCAGCGGGTTACAATTTGAAAAATGCCTATCAAAATTAGATTTATGCCATTACTTAATGTTTTGCTTTCTTTTATTGCATGTCGTGTTCTCTGCACTATATTGGTGAGTATGTGCATTTTCTCTTCCGGTGTCTTAAGTCCGGGAACCAAAGCCTCAGATATCTCTTTTCTCAAAGAAATAAGATACTCTAGTCTTGGACTAAGTCTGCATCTCAAGTCCTTTGCCTTGTCCTTTATTCCCTGTTTGTCATTTTCTAGTTTCTTGATTTTCTCTTCTTGCTCCGCAATCTTGTTTTGTAACTCCAAAAATGAGTCTAATGCATTAATTAGATTATCAGCAATATTATTTATCTTTTCTCGTGCCTTGTTAATCTCCTTGTCAAGATCTTCAGTTAATACATTTGTTTTGCAAGTGTCCATGTACAGTTTCTTGAAGTCAAGAATTATTTTTCCAAGTTCTAGTAAAAGGGTATCCATGTCTTCCTTTCTCTTATGTACAATTTCCTCAAAGAATTTCTATTTTTCTTTTATCATTCTTTCCTTAAATGTATCGTCATTTATTTGATCAATAGTGAGTAGGTTACCAGTCATAAAATTAGACAATGTGTCTAGTTGTCCTAAAGAATCCTTATTATCAACTATGCACTTTGGTGCAATCAATTTAAGAATTGGTATTGTATCATCAATAGCCATATAGGCTTGTGCATTACATTCGGTAATCTTCCTTATTGAATCTAACAGGACCTTTGTTACATTAGTAGGTCTGAATTCTGCCATAGCTGTACCAGATGTTTGTCCAATAGTCTTTTCAATAGTCATGCTATCGGTTGTGGTAATTTCCTTTCTTGGTTCGACCTCTGGTAGGTCTATCTGTGTTTGCATTTCTACAAACAAAGGTTCATACTTTTCAGTTTGGGCCAGTGGCACTTTCTCTGTCTGAGCCTGTGCTATAACCTGTTTCTGTTCTACTTTCTTCAATTCTATCTCAAAAGGGTTCTTTGAGATTTCTTCTATCAGTTTCTTAGATGTTGTCTTAGTTTGTACCTTTGAACTTTCCTTAGCTGGTTCTTTAGATGGTTTATTTGTTGTATCTACCGGTTTCTTAGTGGTAACCTCTGTCAGTTACTCTACCTATGAATGTTTTTCTATCTTTAATTCAACCTTTGTAGCCAGTGACTTAGTAGTCACATCTTTATCTTTATTCTTGGTGGTTTTCCTGTCAACCACAACATTGACTTCCTGAGTGTCTACATTAATTGTATACAAAATTTCTGTTCCAGGATTTGTATCCTCTTCTAGAGTCTTCATACTCTCTGTAGCATATTGTCTATAAGTAGTGTCTCCCAATGGAGTATCTGAAAGAGGTGGGGGCAAATTGTTAGTTATTTTTAGGCTTGGTGGTCCACCTACCTTACCTTTCCCCTTATCTCTATCCTTTTGGTATACTTTGAAAGTTTTAAGCCTAAGTAATTCTTCCTCTTTTTCCTTTTCCACAAAGAATATATCCCAACCATCTGCTATTTCCTCAGATCCTTCATTTACTCTACCAGCCATGAGTGCTACATGTCGGTGAGCAGTGGAAAATACTATCTAGTTTGCCTCACTGATTAATTTGTCTATTTCATCAAGTGAGTTAACTAGATGCACTGCTAGTAAATTTTCAATCTTAATCTCTTTATCCTGTTCAACAATAGCCGATCTCCTAGCTTTGAATCTCCTATACAAGTCATTTGGAATTTTATCAACAACTTCCAATAAGAATTTCTTTTATATGTCTAGGTATAGAATTACACTGTTTTCTATACTTTCCTTATCATCAGCTAATAGTGTATTGTATATTTTATTTATGTTCTTCAGTTTACCATCCTCTGTGATTTCATTAAAAAGTTTGTCTAGAGGAGTAATAGTTTGTTTTGTCTTCTTCTTCTTAGGAGTCATTTTCTTCGTCGGAGGCCTTACTACCTGTTGCTTTTGTCTTGTCCTATTTGGTGTAGGAGAGGGTGTCGGTGAGGGTTTTCTTTTCCTTCCAACCCTTTTAAATACAACAGGTATGTCACTCTCTGAAGAAGTTCCAACTGATGAAAGATGAGTTTCTGGTTGAGGTGCTTCCAACTCACTTTTAGTTATACCAGTTTGTTTTAACACATCTTCCTTAATTGCTTTAGCTTTCTGGGTTCCTTTCCTCATAGTTGCTTCAACCTTCTTAACCCTTTTTCTAGATTGAATTTGACTCTCTATTGTTTCTGCATTACCAAATACTTTCTCTTCCAGTTCCTTAGGAGCTTCAAGGAGGGATTTTGCATAAGTTTCAATAATGTTGTCATCTATCTCATAGCCCATTTCAGTTACCCAAATAGTTCTAGGGATAACTGCCTCCATCTGGATTTCATCTTTCTTGATCACAAAATAAATTTATTTCTGATACTTATTTACAATTGTTTATGATAGTCTTACTCTGGTCTTCACTCGAGCCTTCAGTGCTCGAAAATGCTCATTTTGGTTTTTCTCCCTATTTTCTCCCATATTGTTCAGTAGGTTTGATAGTTTTTTTCCTACCGGTATATCAAAACCAAAATCTCTCAGACCAATACCGGGTACTAGTTTGGTTATATACAACACTAGGCAAAAAAGTATGTTTCCAAATCTGAATGTTCCTTTCTTATCCTTTATAATCTTTCCCAGATTGTCTATCAACTCATCTTTAAGCCATTCCCAGATATCTATCCTTGCATTATCATTGACCATATCATAGGCACTTTTAATAAATAGGCTAGAAAATTATATCAACCTATTTGCATGTGTAGCCTTATAACCTAAGATCATACTGATAAATTTGACATTTGTATCCTTCACATCATTTACCGTAAAAGATATTTTATCAAATGTTGCACCTGTTAGGTTTATCATAGTGTCATTTGAGACCTTCTTCATTTTGTCTGATTTGTTACCAGTGGAGGGTAATCCTGTTACGACTCTTACTGCTTCTTTTGTGATTTTATGAACTAAGTCCAAACAGAAAAATTCACCATGTACTCTTCTTAACATAATCCTTATGATATCCTTTGGAAAATCTGGAATACTAAGGATTTCAGTAAAACCTAGGGTTTCAATTATGTTATGTGTAGGTTTGACATTTTTGGATTCATCATAAATTACACACTTATACATATTCTTAATTTCCTCATCACCTAGTTCATCAATATGACAATGTATATACATCCTAGGGTCTTCAGCATATACTACTCCTTTAGGTATTTGACAAAATGCACGTAAGTTATCATCTTTCTTTGCAATTTCGGGAACTAACTAGAATACGGTTACAGGGCACTTAATAACTTCAACCACAGTAGGGTACGCAATAAATTCAAGATTGGATGAAGATGCCACAACTATAAATACCTCAATCTTCCTTAGGGATGAATGACTTGATGGATTGCTTCACTTCTTTGCTTGGAATGCCTTCGCTCAGGAATTTTCGTGCTCTAGAAGATTTGAATTCTTGGTGAACTGAAAATGGAGTCAAAATACTCTCTTTATAATGTTATTTTCACAACCTACCACATTTAATGCTTGCCGGTTAAGTCACAACTTAACTCATCTGCTGGTATGGAAGTAATTTCAACTTCTCACCATTAACCAAGGGAATAATAACATTTTTTTTAATTTGTTGCTAAACCCCCAAAGGGATTTTCTTTAGTTAGATGAAGAGTCTCCTTCCGGTGGAGTGTTACTCTGTTTTGCTGATGGAGGAGTATTTCCATAAATATTTTGATCTAACATTCTAATCCATTGTTTTGAGATTTCTTGTTTTACCTCTTCAACCTTTTCTTTACCCTTCAAACTAGGACTTTTGTTATTTGCCGATGGTGTCTTACTTCTACAAAATTTTGCAATATGTCCAATCTTGTTACAAGCATAACAAGTCACATTATTCTTTTGAATAGCTTTCCCATATCCTATGCTGGTTTGTGTTTTGCATTGATTAGATAAGTGTCCAAATCTTCCCCAAACATAACATGTTACATTCATTCTGCAATTTTCTGAATTATGAGCAATTTTGTTGCATTTGGAACATTGACCGGTGGGGGAATTATTGTTCTGGTAATTTCTAGATCTACACTAATTTTCTCTATGACCACACTAGTTACGGTTAAAGCATTTTCCATTGAATTTGTAGGCATTAGGTTGCCTTACCGGTTTGCTATGATCATGATTGTTTGCAATACCAGAGCTTTCACCAACTTCAAAGCCAACACCATTTGTATCACAATTAGGTTTCTAATTTTTCAGCATGTCACCAAGTTCTTTTGAGCTTTTCTTGAATTCCTCCTTATGTTGAATTGCAGCAGCCAGTTCTCTTCCCAAGATTCCTTTCTGTCTCATGAGTTCATTTGTTTCATTTTGTGTATGCATGAGATCTATCCTCAACATATCATTTTCATGACTAAGTCTTGTGTTTTCATTTGCAGCATCATTCAACCTTCTAACCAAATCATCTTCATTCTTCTTTCTATCTTCATTCTATTTACAAAATCTCATAGTCATATCTTGCATCTCATTCTTCATTGTAGTGTTTTCTTGCCTCAACTTGTTCACAAGATCATTAAGAGTTTCCTTTTCATCTTCGTTATTCTACATCTTTTAACAAAGTTCTCTTCTCTTGTTTCTCGCAACAGTAAAATTTTATTGAAGTTCTTGAATAATATCATGTGCAACCTTTAGATCATCTTCAAGTTTGATATTCTTTACTTTCCTTGCATCATAGTTTGAAAGAGCCATTTCTAGTTGCTTCATCAAGTTTTCCATCTCTACTAGTGTCAAGATCTTCCTCAAGCTGTTAAACTTCTAAAAACAGAGGACCAAGCTTTGATAATAATTGTTAGGATTCCCAAAGATACTCAGAGGTGGGGTTGAATCAGTATCTAACCAGTTATATAAATTTACTGACTTAAACCATGAAAAGCATATCAAAACTGTGTACCGGTAAACTAAAGCTAATGCAACAATCAAGAATAATAACCACAACATAAAGAGCACACCATAACAAAATATTTTAATGAGGAAACCTAGTGTGGGAAAAACCTCGGTGGGATTTGTGACCCACAATATTCTCTTATTGGCCAATAAGTGAATATTACTATTATAATAGGGGCCTGCACATGCAGGAAGGCCAAGTGCCTAGAGCTCATTTCTCAATTATAAAAGAAGTCACACTGACTTACAAAAATGGATTGTATAAATCCACTGTCTTGTACTTCTTCAAATAAGCATTTGATATGGTAGATTCAGTACCGGTTTAAGCTTTGTTACATACATAAACCCTTAACCAATAATTCACATATTAGGTCTGCATATTATCTATCATACTTTGCATCCTACTACACACTTCCGATTACAAAATGATCTCATACATATATGAGTCATATTACAACTCGCCATGTCGGCTTACAATGATTTTACAATTAATTACAAAATATATTTTAAACAAAATTGAAGTCGGCCAAGGTGTTGGTATCCTTCCTTTTACTGTCGGTGTTCTGTATGTCGATGTAGAGTCAGTTTGTTGGTGTCGGTGCCGATATCTTTGTCTTGCTTGTATCAGATGATTGCAAGGTTACCATCAATGACAAAACCTTCAATCACCTGCAATTTCTCATTGGAGTGTGCATTTGCCAACAATCTCCACCTTTGGCATTGATGGAAACACTCATGAGAAAAATTTCAAGAATGTATCCAAAATTGAAGTCCAAAATCTTTCCAAAAATTGTGCCAAAATTTTTACCAGATGTGTCCTCCCCCTGAGCGGATGATCTTTGCTTCTGGATTTTTATCATCACACTACTCCCCCTTTGACATCAATGACCAAGGTTGTCATTTGTTGTCAATGGAGTCCTACCTGAATTCTTGTAACCGGTGGGTTACAATATTAAAAATGTCTATCAAAATTAGATTTATGCCATTACTTAATGTTTTACTTTCTTTTATTGCCTCTTGTGTTCTCTGCACTATACCAGTGAGTATGTGCATTTTCTCTTCTGGTGTCTTCAGTCTGGGAGCCACAGCCTCAGATATTTCTTTTCTCAAAGAAATAAGATACTCTAGTCTTGGACTAAGTCTGCATCTCAAGTCCTTTGCCTTGTCCTTTATTCCCTGTTTGTCATTTTCTAGTTTCTTGATTTTCTCTTCTTGCTCTGCAATCTTGTTTTCTAACTCCAAAAATGAGTCTGATAAATTAATCAGATTATCAAAAATATTATTTATCTTTTCTTATGCCTTATTAATCTCCTTGTCAATATTTTCTGTTAATATATTTGTTTTGCAAGTGTCCCTGTACAGTTTCTTGAAGTCAAGAATTATTTTTCCAAGTTCCGTTAAAAGGGTCTCCATGTCTTCCTTTCTCTTATGTACAATTTCCTCAAAGATTTGTTTTTTCTTTTATCATTCTTTCCTTAAATGTATCATCATTTATTTGATCAATAGTGAATAGGTTACCGGTCATAAACTTAGACAATGTGTCTAGTTGTCCTAAAGAATCCTTATTATCAACTATGCAATTTGGTGCAATCAATTTAAGAATTGGTATTGTATCATCAATAGCCATATAGGCTTGTGCATTGCATTCAATAATCTTCCTTATTGAATCTAACAGGACCTTTGTTACATTAGTAGGTCTGAATTCTGCCATAGCTATACCAGATGTTTGTCCAATAGTCTTTTCAATAGTCGTGCTACCAGTTGTGGTAATTTCCTTTCTTGGTTCAACCTCTGGTAGGTCTATATGTGTTTGCATTTCTACAAACAAAGGCTCATAATTTTCAGTTTGGGCCATTGGCACTTTCTCTATCTGAGCTTGTGCTATAACATGTTCCTGTTCTACTTTCTTCGATTTTGTCTCAAAAGGGTTCTCTGAGCTTTCTTTTGTCGGTTTCTTAGATGTTTTCTTAGTTGTACCTTGGAACTTTCCTTAGTCAGTTCTTCAGATGGTTTATCTTTTGTATCTACCGGTTTCTCAGTGGTAACCTCTGTCGGTTACTCTCCCTATGAAGGTTTTTCTATGTTTAATTCAACCTCTGCAGCCGGTGACTCAGTAGTTAGATCTTTCTCTTTATTCTGGGTGGTTTCTCGGTCAACCACAACATTGACTTCCTGAGTGTCTACATTAACTATATAGAAATTTTTTGATTCAGGATTTGTATCCTCTATCGGTGTCTTCATACTCTTTGTATCCGGTTGTCTATAAGTAGTGTCTACTGTTGAAGTATGTGAAAGAGGTGGGGTCAAATTGTGAATTATTTTTAGGCTTGGTTGTCCATCTACCTTACCTTTCCCCTTATCTCTATCCTTTCGGTATACTTTTAAAGTTTTAGGCTTGAGTAATTCTTCCTCTTTCTCCTTTTCCTCAAAGAATATATCTCAACCATCTGTTCTTTCCTCATATACTTCATTTTCTCTGCCAGCCATGAGTGCTACATGCCGATGAGTAGGGGAAAATACTGTCTGGTTTGCCTCACTAATTAATTTGTCTATTTCATCAAGTGAGTTAATAGATGCACTGGCAGTAATTTTTCAATCTTAATCTTTTTATCCCGTTCAACAATAGTTGATCTCCTAGCTTCTAATCTCCTATACAAGTCATTTGGAATTTCATCAACAACTTCCAATAATAATTTCTTGTATATGTGTAGGTATAGAATTACACTATTTTCTATACTTTCCTTATCATCAGCTGATAATGCATTGTATATTTTATTTATGTTCTTCAGTTTACCATCCTTTGTGATTTCACTAATAAGTTTGTCTAGAGGAGTAATAGTCTGTTTTGTCTTCTTCTTGGGAGTCATTTTCTTTGCCATTGGCCTTACTGCCTATTGCTTTTGTCTTGTCCTATTTGGTGTAGGATAGGGTGTCGGGGAGGGTTTTCTTTTCCTTTCAACCCTTTTAATTACAACAAGTATGTCACTCTCCAAAGAAGTTCCAACCGATGAAAGATGAGTTTTTGGTTGAGGTGCTTCCAACTCACTTTCAGTTATACCAGTTTGTTTTAACACGTCTTCCTTAATTGCTTTATCTTGTCGCGTTCCTTTCCTCATAGTTGCTTTAACCTTCTTAACCCTTTTTCTTGATTGAATTTGACTCTCTATTGTTTCTGCATTACAAAATACTTTCTCTTCCGGCTCCTTAGGAGCTTCAAGGAGGGATTTTGTGTAAGTTTCAATAATGTTGTCATCTATCTCATAGCCCATTTCAGTTACCCAAATAATTCTAGGGATAACTGCCTCCATCCAGATTTCATCTTTCTTGATCACAAAACAAATTTCTTTCTAATACTAATTAACAATTGCTTATCATAGTCATACTCTGGTTTTCATTTGATCCTTCAGTGCTTGAAAATGCTCATTTAGGTTTCTCTCCCTATTTTCTCCCATATTTTTTAGTAGGTCAGATAGTTAATTTCCTACCGGTATATCAAAACCAAAAGCTCTGGGACCAATATCGAGTAGTTGTTTGGTTATATACAACATTAGGCAAACAAGTAAGTTTCCAAATTTGAATGTTCCTTTCTTATCCTTTTAATCTTTTCTAGATTGTCTATCAACTCATCTTTAAGTCAATCATAGATATCTATCCTTGCATTATCATTGACCATATCATAGGCACTCTTAATAAATAGGCTAGAAAATGAGTTCAACCTATTTGCATGTGTAGCCTTATAACCGAAGATCATACTAATACATTTGACATTTATATCCTTCACATCGTTTACTCTTAAAGATATTTTATCAAATGTTGCACCGGTTAGATTTATCAAAGTGCCATTTAAGACCTTCTTTGTTTTGTCTGGTCTATTACCGGTAGAGGGTAACCCTGTTATAGCTCTTACTGCTTCTTTTGTGATTTTATGAATTGAGTCCGACCAGAAAATTCACCATGTACTCTTCTTAACACAATTCTTATGATATCCTTTGGAAAATCTAGAATACTAAGGATTTCAGTAAAACCTAGGGTTTCAATTATCTTTTGTTTAGGTTTGACATTTTTGGATTCATCATAAATTACAAACTTATACATATTCTTAATTTCCACATCACCTAGTTCATCAATATGATAATGTATATACATCCTAGGGTCTTCAGCATATACTACTCCTTTAGGTATTTGACAAAATGCACCTAAGTTATCATCTTTCTTCCCAATTTCGGGAACTAACTGGAATACGGGTCTAGGGCACTTTATAACTTCAACTACAGTAGGGTTTGCAATAAATTTGGGGGTGGATGAAGATGCCATAGCAATAAATACATCAATCTTCCATAGGGATGAATGATTTGATAGATTGCTTCACTTCTTTTCTTGGAATGCCTTTGCTCGAGAATTTTCATGCTCTCTAAGATTTGAATGCTTGGTGAAATGAAAATGGAGCAAAAATACTCTCTTTATAATGTTATTTTCACCAACTGCCACATTTAATGCTTACCAGTTAAGTGACAACTTAACTCATCTGCCGGTATAGAAGTAATTTCAACTTCTCACCATTAATTGAGGGAATAATAGCATGTTTTTCAATTTGTTGCTAAACCCCCAAAGGGATTTCCTTCAGTTAGATGAAGAGTCTCCTACCGGTGGAGTGTTACTTTGTTCTGCCGGTGGAGGATTATTCCCATCAAGATTTTGATCTAAGATTCTGATCCATTGTTTTGAGAGTTCTTGTTTTACCTCTTCAACCTTTTCTTTACCCTTCAAACTAGGACCTTTGTTATTTGTCGTTGGTGTCTTACTTCTACAAAATTTTGCAATATGTCCAATCTTGTTACAAGAATAACAAGTCACATTATTCTTTTGAATAGTTTTCCCATATCCTATACCTATTTGTGTTCTACATTGATTAGATAAGTGTCCAAATCTTCCACAAACATAACATGTTACATCCATTCTGTAGTTTTCTAAATTATGACCAATTTGTTGCATTTGGAACATTGACCGGTGGGTGTATTAGTGTTCTAATAATTTATAGATCTACACTAATTTTCTCTATGACCATACTTGTTACAATTAAAGCATTTTCCATTGAATTTGTAGGCATTAGGTTGCCTTACCGGTTTGCTATGATCATGATTGTTTGCAGTACCAGAGCTCTCACCAAGTTCAAAGCCAAGGCCATTTGTATTACCATTAGGTTTCTAATTTTTCAGCATGTCACCAAGTTCTTCTGAGCTTTTCTTGAATTTCTCCTTATGTTGAATTGCAGCAGCCAGTTCTCTTTCCAAGATTCCTTTTTGTCTCATGAGTTCATTTGAGTCATTTTGCGTATGCATGAGATCTATCTTCAACATATCATTTTCATGACTAAGTCTTGTGTTTTCATTTGCAGCATCATTCAACCTTCTAACCAAATCATCTTCATTCTTCTTTCTATCTTCATTCCATTTACAAAATCTCATAGTCACATCTTGCATCTCATTCTTCATTGTAGTGTTTTCTTGTCTCAACTTATTCACAAGATCATTAAGAGTCTCCTTTTCATCTTCATTATTGTACATCTTTTCACAAAGTTCTCTTCTCTTATTTCTTGCAACAGTAAAATTTTCTTGAAGTGCTTGAATAATATCTTGTGCAGCCTTTAGATCATCTTCAAGTTTGATATTCTTTACTTTCCTTGCATCATAGTCTGAAAGAGCTATTTCTAGTTGCTTCATCAATTTTTCCATCTCTACTGGTGTCAAGATATTCCTCAAGTTGTTAGGCTTCTGAAAATAGAGGACCAAGCTTTGATTCCAATTGTTAGGATTCCCAAAGATACTAAGAGGGGGGGTTGAATAAGTATCTAACTGTTTATATAAATTTACTGACTTAAAATATGAAAAGCAATTCAAAACTATGTACCAGTAAACTAAAGTTAATGAAGCAATCAAGAATAATAACTACAACATAAAGAGCACACCATAACACTATTTTAACGAGGAAACTCGGTGTGGGAAAAACCTTGGTGGGATTTGTGACCCATAATATTCGCTTACTGGCCAATAAGTGAATATTACTATTACAATAGGGGCCTGGACATGCAAGAAGGCCAAGAGCCTAGAGCTCATTTCTCATTTACAAAAGAAGTCACACTGACTTACAAAAATGGATTGTATAAATCCAATGTCTTGTACTGCTTCAAATAAGCATCTGCTATGCTAGATTCAATACCGATTGAAGCTCTGTTACATACATAAACTCTTAACGAATAATTTGCATATTAGGTCTACATATTATCTATCATACTTCACATCCTACTACACACTTCCTACTACAAAATGATCTTATACATATATGAGTCATATTACAACTTGCCATGTCAGCTTACAATGATTTTAGAATTAATTACAAAATATTCTTTAAATAAAATTAAAGACGGCCAAGGTGTCGGTATCCTTCCTTTTACTATTGGTGTTCTGTATTCCGATGTAGAGTCAGTCTGCCGGTGCCAGTGCTGATATCTTTGTCTTGCCTGTATCATATGATTGCAAGGTTACCATCAATGACAAAACCTTCAATCACCTACAGTTTCTCATTAGAGTGTGCATTTACCAACATTTGGAACATTGATCGATGGGTAAATTTGTATTCGAACTATTTCTAAATATGCACTGATTTTCTCTATGACCAAAAGTGTTGCAATTAAAACATTTCCTATTAAATTTATAAGAATTAGGTTGTCTTATCGGTTTGCTATGATCTTGATTATTTGCAGTCCAAGAACTTTATCCATGTTCAAATCCAACTCTAATTGTATCTCCATCGGGTTTTTGTCTTTTCAACATGTCATCAAGTCTTTCTGAACGTTTCTTGATTTTTTCTTTGTGTTAATTTGTAGTGATCAACTCATTTTCGAGAATGCTGATTTGTCTCCTAAGCTCCTCTTTATCATGTTGCATGTAAATCAGATCTGTCTTTAGCATATCATTCTCATAACAGAATCTCAGATTTTCATTTCTTCCATCATTAAGTCTCCTAGTCAAGTCTTCTTCATTCTTCTTTCTGTCTTCAATATCCTTACATAGGCTCATGGTTAAATCTTGCATTTCATTCCTCATGTTAGTGTTCTCTTGTCTCAAATTCTCTGCAATATCACTAAGAGTTTCCTTTTCATCATCATGTTTCTGCATTTTCTCATGAAGTTCTTTCCTCTTATTTTGTGCTATAACCAAGTTCTCCTATAGTCCTTTAATGAATTCCTTAGTAGTCCTCAGATCATCTTTAAGTTTTATATTCTTCAATTTTTGTGCATCAAAATGTTTAAGATCTCCTTCCAACTGTTTTCTCAAACTCTCCATCAGTACCGGTTTCAGAATCTTCCTCAAGTTGTTAGGCTTTTGAAAATAGAGGACCAAGATCTGATAACAATTGTTAGATGCAATGATAGTCCCAAAGACACTGAGAGGGGGGGGGGGTGAGTCAATGTCTAACCAATAAATGGAATATTTAAACTTATTTATAACTTTACAACTTAAATTAATGTCCTAGTAAACAAGAAATAGTGAAACAAAGAGAAATAATAGAGACAACATAAATGCACACCATAACATAAGATGTTTTGGCGAGGAAACCCAGTGTGGGAAAAACCTCAGTTGGATTTGTGACCCACAATATTTACTCACTGGCCAATATGATTAAATATTACTTACAACAGGGGCCTGCACATGCAGGAAGGCCAACAACCTAGACCTCACTCCTCAATAGAAGAGTCTCACTGACTAAAAAGTGGATAATTAAATCCAATAAAATGTACTTCTCAAAAGAGCATCTGCAATTCTTGATTCAATATCAGTTTAAGCTCAGTCAGATACCTTAACAAAAACTCTTTCTATCTTACATATACCAATAATAATAATTGCCTATCCTTATACAAAATGATCTATTAGATCTCATACACATATGAGTCTTTACAATACACCAAGTCGGCTTTCAAATAATTACTTACATTTACAATATAATTCATATAAACAAAACTTTGTCTCATGTCGGCCTGAGTGCTGGTATACTTTATTGTCAGTGTAATCTGGATGTCGGTCAATGTGCCTACCAGTGCATGTGTAGAAATCTGTTACCAGTTGGTTGCCATCAATGACAACATCAACCATTCTCATTGAGTGTAGAATGGCAACACAGATGTTTAGTGGTTAAGGTTGGTTGGTGGTTTTGGATTTTCATTGTATTGAGTCCTTTCAAGGATTGCATTTGTGAAGCATGGCATGGGATGTGTGGATTCATGCTTGGACACATGAGAATTCATTGGAGGGCTTGGTGATTCAGAGATATTCATAGTAATTCTATATTACTTTATGTATGATTAATACAATGGAGTATGGACACTTTTGGAGGATGGGGTTCTCCCTGATGAGTTTTTTCCTAGGACATATCTTGTGTTATCTTGTGGCTTGTCTATTTGATATTTGCATGATGGTGATTTCGTAAGCTTATATGCATAATTTTCTCTCATGGGTCATGTAAGAAATGGATTAAATGTATGTGGGTTTAAAGAATTATTTCCTAACAAGTGGTATTAGAGCTTTCAGGATTGATTTGGAATGATAACCCTAGCTTGAGTGGAAAAGATGCAAAGTGGAAGTCATGGCTATGCATGAAAAGATTGAGACATTACAAGGTATGAAACACACTTGTAGGTTATTTTATTGCAGATATGAAGGTTTTAAATTTGTTGTTGTGAAGGGTTGTTTGCAGATTTGGGGTATGGAAAATATTGTCCGTCAAAGGGTTTCCTTTGGATGTGCATTTAAATGAGGTTTTGGGGGGAGTTTGGAGAAATCATGCTCTAGGACAAAACATACCCCACCATTGGATCCAAATTGGTTGAGAAATGAAAATTGATATAAAATTTGTCCTATTTTTGTCATAGTTGAAATAATTACAATTTTTTTTTTAAGAATCATGACCTTGATGACTGTCAATTTTTTTATTGTCTATGGATTAAAATATATATATATACCCATCATATTAAAAACTCCAAAACTTGCAAATAATAAAAATAAAAAAATCTGAAACATTTCGGTTGGAGGCACATTTGGAAATTTTTGAAAAAGGAAAAAAAAAATTATTGGGGGTCATGGTACCCCATTCCCATACGAGCCTTTGTAGTCTAAGGCAGAAATATATATAGTTGAGGGCTTTTGGGCCAGTCAAGCCTTGCGCATTAGTGCCAACACACTAGTCGAGGGCCTCACGGCCACCACGGAAAGTAAAATCACCAATGGAAAAATTAAATGCAGTTTTCAATATATTTAAATCTTCCAATATTGAATCCCCCAAATGGAAATTTGAAAAAAATGAAATGGAAAATTTTTAAATCCACAAATTATTTTCATATAAGGAAATTGGTTGTTTTTATTCAACAAAGAATAACTTTCACCTTAGATGTCACTTTTTTGAATTCTTATACTCGTTGGAAAGATAATTTTGAGCGCTATAGTTTAGTATAGGTTTGGTTCCCTAATTTTTCCTATTTTGACATGTTTTTAGATCCTGGAAGCTAGATATTCTCCATTACATGATTTTGGTCATAACTTTTGCATACGGAATTGGATATTTTTATTTCGAATAGGCCTTGGATAGAATGTTTATTTGAATAGAATGTGGTGTTATTATTTTATCAGTTTGATGATTTTGAAGAGGTTTGTACTTGGTTTATTACTTGTAAGTGATTGAGATTCGGGGTGTGTATGGGTGTGCATCCAGACAAGTCATGACGCAAAACCTTGAAGAAGGACACATTTTTATTAGATATTTCTTATGCTATAGCTGATTATCAGATTTGGTGCTCCTTGGTATAGGTTTACAAGTGGTTTTTAGAGTTGTAATTTGATGGTTCAAGGTACATAAGTTGTCTTCAGTTTGAGGACATGATTGGACATGGTTTGAGACTTCGAGTTTAATGTGGATGATAGTTGAGTATAGGTACAATATTGGTTATGATTATAGTGTCATGAGTACACAAGTATGCGTTTTACATTGACATGACATAGTCATGTTTGTGGTGATTTATTTTGATGTTAGGAGGTTGATGATTATTTCCTTGATGCTTATTTAGTTCCTTGACTATGGTTCTTGAGTGTGGACATGTTTGGAAAATTAGATCAGCTGTTGATATGGTTTTTGAGTCATGTTATCTACAAGATTATTCTCTTTTATATCTCAGTTTACAGTTTACTAATGTGATGATGAGTTTGCATGTTTAGTGGTTAGATCTACGAGCTATGTGATTTATAGGATACACAACCTATTGATTGTAGTCGGATGAATCAATTGTGGACTATCTATATCCACTAAATTTGATTTATTGTGGTCCATACGTATTAGTTGGCCTTGTCTTTGGTCATTTGTGCATTGGTATATTTGTTTTGAGATGAGAGGATGGATGATGCCTATAATACCTGGATAGTTGGTGTTGGGACTTATAGAATGTGGTTTATCATGATGTCATGATATCTTAGTTATTCAGTGGTTACACTTTTAGTGGGAGCTTTTGACAGTGATGTATTAGTGGTGTAGGATTGATTCTTCATTGGTGATTTTTTTGGTGATTGTATGTATCTTCGAGGATTGGAGTTCATGGTTACAATTGATAAACTATTGACTTTTAAGTTCTATGTTTGCAGACATAGATGTTTTTTATGTAAGAGATGGCTATCATGATGCCATGTGTGACTCGATATCATGGTTTAGTAGGAGTTGCTGGAAGTGATATGTATCCACCATTGGATGGTGGATGATCTTCTTACTATGCAGATATTGGAGGAGCTCTTGATCCTCTCCTTGCAAAGGGTCTTTCACATTTGTAGGTGCACTAATAGGAGATTTTAATCTTCATGTTGATTGGAGATGGATATAGGTGATCGTCATGATATTTGAAGATGTGGACATCTTGGAGGAATCATGGAGTCCTTGATTGAGGTGTGGTTTATGATTTCATTTAGTCTGTTATCATGGTTATTGTTATGTCATGGTACACTCTTGATATGCATTTAGAGTTATGGTATGTTATTGATAACTCAATGATGAACGATGAGTACCAAATCGGTATTGAGAGGGGGGGGTGAATCATTACAGTCACATACACAAAATTTTCCATAACCAGTTTGACTGTAGACACTGCAAATGACAGATAGACAGTAACACCGGTCTGAAATAGAGTACAACCAGTAAAACTAAGGATAACTAAGACTCAACATTAACTGGTTAACCACTTAGACCTTCCACTCAAATTTAATGTTATTCTTCCATTTCATCCTTATGTATGAATAGGTAATCTATCAAAAGAAATATAATAACAACTAGCATAACATGATTCACAACTTCACAAAAATTACTCAAACTATCACGTGAAAAACACTACATATGACACATGGATTTTTCATGTGGAAACCCAACTGGGAAAAACCATGGTGGGGATGAATACCCTCAAGTTGTTTTTGAACTCTTTAGAAGTCCGCTCTATTAGGAGCCTAGATAGGTTAAGTCCTGTTACAATAGGTTCTATAAGGAATCGATCCTATTAGGGATCACCCAGTTAAGGGTTAAACCCTATTAAAGGTTACCTAGTTAAAGGATTTTAAGAACTCAATGGCTTTGAGTCACCCCGTTAAAGGATTTACAATCAACCGGTTAAGGCTACCCAGTTAAGGGATTTTCCAACTATTGAAGTGGTTAGAGATCAACAGGTATTACAATGATCTGGAGATAGCACTCAATGCCAATACATATCCGGTTCAATTTCTTCCTTCTGCACACACACTATATATCTATCAATCCTCTCATCTGGTCTAGCAAGAATCATGTATCTCTCCTCTCAAATACACACACACATCATTTGTTGACAACCTCAAGAAGTAACACAAATTCGACCTTATAGGAAACAGTTAGATCAATAGCATAAACCCTAAACCTAAAACATTTAGGTTAAGCAGTTGAGATGGTTCAATCCTAGCCGTTGAACACTTCAAGACAATCTCCATCATTCCTTCTTTACCATTGCATGGAGGCGATAACAAAGCATTCTTTTTTCACCGTTTTGCAAAGATTTCGCCCATTCCTGAGGTAGATAGGATCTATCCACAACATGCAAGATCCTTCATGTGCACAAGGCTGACTTGGCAGCTTGATCTAATCCTTACTACAATGCTTTCACACATCACAAGATGTCATCGGTTGACACTTCAACCGGAAACCCAAAAGCTGAGACTACCAACCAGTTCACCTAAGCAAGCATACCGCTTCACCTTTTGTACATATGCCACTTCACAACATTATACATGTTCACTTTGCAAGATGCTTAACTGGTTCATTCTACAGTCATATTTTTGGTTCACTCACTTGATCGGTTCACTCTTCAGCATGTTGCCAGTTCACTCTTCAACATATTGACATCAATGAGAACATAATATCATCATGTCAACATACCGGTTCACATATGCCAACAATCTCCCCCTTTTGCATTGATGGCAATATACAAAGATATTTGTTTGCTTCACTTCCTCTTCTCCTCAATACTGCAGCTATTATCTTTGCTTCACATCTTCTCCCCCTTTGACAACAATGTGAAACTAGAGGTACAAGCTACCCATGTTCCACTATGCTACTCCCCTTGAGGAGTAGCATCCTTCAACACATCAATCCTGAAAAGATTTTACACTGCAATACTTGACTGATATGAAGTACATTCTTTTAGTTCACCTCTTGAAGGGGCAGCACCCCTAATTCACCTCTCAAATAGGTGAATGTAGCCTTCAATAAAGGCTTGGTGAAAATGTCTACTAATTGCTCCTTACTAGAAGCATGTTCCAATAGAATTTCTTTGTTCTAAACCTTTTCCCTTAAAAAATTATACTTAAGCTCAAAATGCTTGGTTCTAGAAAACAGTGATTTAAATCTCTGATGACTCATGGCTTCGAACCAATATTTTTTGAACTAGATGCACCTCAGGAGGAGAGGTATGTCAAGTTATTGTTGATAAGAGGTGCTTGATCAAGTTTTCTATAGGCAAAAATTACAAAGATGAGGTCTGGTGTGATGTCATCCCAATGGATGCATGTCATGTATTATTCGGGAGGCCTTGACAATATGAAAGAAAATTCATGCATGATGGGGAAAGGAATACATATACATTTTGGAAGGAGGGATCGAAAGTCATCTTATTACCTCTTAAGGATGTAACATGCAGAACTCAACAAGTAGGTGATGGAGCTTATGAAGAAAGGTGTTGTCTAGCCCATTATGTTTTAACTGGCTACATCAATATATATATATATATATATATATATATATAGAGAGAGAGAGAGAGAGAGAGAGAGAGAGGTGCCTATTTCTTTTATCAATTAATCAAATTAAAGTGCAAGAAGGATATCTCTCAGCTTAATCTATATATATTATTAAATATATATAGGCTAGTGAGCTTATAATACATTCATATTATATATCTTTTCTATTATCCCATACCTACTCTAAGACAATACATATTTTGTACATGGATTTAAGGTAATTAAAGTAATGAAAATAATAAATATACAATTAATTTATATTTTAATTATTTAAATATTTTTGTTAAGTAGAATAAATAGTATACTTGGATTTGATGCTGAACATAAAATTAAATATAACCACACTCAATAATAGTGACATTTATTAAGAAAAAAATTGAAATTAATGAATATTAAAGTTCTCTATTCTCTTAAAAAATATTTATATATAAATCTTTAATTAACTTTGTTATGAAATTATAATCATTAATAGACAAATATTGATTATGAAATATGAAATATATATTATTTTATTTTATTTTAACCATCATCTTTGATATTTGTTTGATATTTGGTAAAAAAATTGTAGTAAAAAATATCATTTAATTGGAATTTAAATAATTTATTTTAAAAGTGAAATTTCTTATTACTTGATTTCGAAATAAGAACACTTAATATTCATTTTCAATAATTTTATTATATATCATTTATGCAAATAACCAATAACTATATAACATTGAAATTAACTTAAAATTTTGTAATTACTTTGATATAATAATTGAATAGTTAATTTTCCTTTCAAGTGATTATTCAATTTTAAACAATTTATAAATTCATAAATTATACATTTATATTATTTAAAAATGATTTTTAGACTATTCAACAACAGACAATCAATTCTTGATAATTTTTTCAATTAATATTCTAATTATTTTAAATTAATTTTTTTATATTATATTTTTCAGATTAGACATGCGTACATTGTTCACCTATCATTCACCTCTATCTTATTGCATGAAACGTCATCCCGAATATATATACTTATCCTCAACAGCTGGGTAGTTAACTAAGTTAACTATTTCGCATGCATGACCTCGCGCTCACTAATACTTCACTTCACAATTCAAAGTCAAAAAACTTCGTAAGATATACACATAAATAAAGTCTCTGCCTCCTTTCACTCTGCTCCATCTCTTAGTTACTTGGAAATCCTATTTTACCAAGAATGGGCAATTTTTTTTCTACAGCTTGCCCTACGCCTGAGACCCAGCAGGAACCTCTTCTCCAAACACAAACAGAAGCAAGTTTTTCCAGTCCAACTGATATACACCCACCGGCCCTAACACACTTTGATACTCAATTAAATATCCCTCCAGAAGATAATATAATACAGTTATATTCCTTAGCGAATCTGCCGCTAGAGAATAACTTTCTAAACCCTATTTTTTATGGATTTTTGGGGCAAGAGGATCTTGAAGCTCTGGCAGAAGACAATGGTCATGAGCAAACAGAGTTTTTTGTGGTCACAAGCGAACATCCAGATTTCAGTGATATTTTCATCGCAAGTAATCAAGTCAGAGCTGTATTGCTGCCCATTTTTGATGAAAAGCTTAATCGCCTTAGGCGACAAGAAGGGCGAGCCTCCATTGTTGATGAATTACAAGCGGGTATTAACTGGTTCAATATTGAATTTAACATGGGTGGAAGTTTAATCTTCAAATTTGAGCTATGGAGAATGGATGATGGGACAATTAGTGACTCTATGATGGATCAAATTGTTTCAGAAGAACTGATGCAGCCAGAATATTTTGATAACTTTGAAGATAGAATGCGGCGGGAAGGTAATATTCGCTTTTTTGTTTGTACTCGTGATCAGCTGAGGAATCCGCTGGTGGTTATTTTCTTGCAAATAATATGTATTAGTGATGAAATCTTGCCTGTATATCTTTGTCACGCTCAAACTCCTGGAATGAGCGATGAAGAGGCTGTCGATATTTTGGGATCACCCACGTCATGGATTGAAGGGTTAGAAGAAGCAGAGATAGATTGCGCAATTTGCCTTGATACAGTCCAGAGAGGTGATGAAGTTAAAACTTTGGCATACAAACATGTGTATCATTATGCATGCATCCTGTGCTCAACAGAAGAAAGCAGCAGTGTCCCATGTGCCGTGCCAGTTACGATTAGGACAGGCCAATCAGAATAGAAATTCTCTGCATTCTGTAAAAAAGGCATTAATAGTTTCGTCTTCTTTGATTGTATGATCATGTAAAATCAAAAAATAAAAAAGTATCCTAAACCTATCATGAGATTCAAGGATCACTTTTGAATTTGATTTCAAGCTTTAGTGATCTTTTTGTAATTCTTTTTGCATTTTATTAATAAAAGAAAAAAAAGGAAAAAAATTAATTTATATTTTAATTATTTAAATATTTGAAGTTAAAGAGAATAGGTAGTATATAAGGACTTGATGGTGAACATAAAAATAAAAATAACAACACTCAATAATAGTGACATACAATAATGAATAATTAAAAATTAATGAATATTGAACTTCTCAATTTTAAAAAAAATCTATATATAAATCTGTTATTTAATTTGTTATCAAGTTATAATCTTTAATAGACAAAATTTGATTATGAAATATGAAATTTATATTATTTTATTCTAATTTAACCATTATCATTGATATTTATTTGTTAACAAATATGAAGATTTATTATGATTGTATATTATTATTTTATATTATTTAATACATATATTTAATATATATTTTTAAATATTTTATAAATAATACATTTATTATGTATTCATTATAATATTAAATTTATAGTAAAAAAATTATTTAATTGAAATTTAAATAATTTATTTAAAATTTCTAATTAATTGATTTTAAATAAGAACGTTTAATTTTCATTTTCAATAATTTTATTTTACATGATTTATACAATAAACAATAACTATATAATATTGATATTTTTTTTAATAAATAAAATTAACTTAAAATTTTAAATTGACTTTAATATAATAATTTATTGGTTAATTTTCTTTTCAAATGATTGTTCAATTTTTAATATATTTTTAAATATTTTATAAATAATACATTTATTATGTATTCATTATAATATTAAATTTATAGTAAAAAAATTATTTAATTGAAATTTAAATAATTTATTTAAAATTTCTAATTAATTGATTTTAAATAAGAACGTTTAATTTTCATTTTCAATAATTTTATTTTACATGATTTATACAATAAACAATAACTATATAATATTGTTATTTTTTTTAATAAATAAAATTAACTTAAAATTTTAAATTGACTTTAATATAATAATTTATTGGTTAATTTTCTTTTCAAATGATTGTTCAATTTTTAAAAATGTAGGAACTTAGTCTTTGCTCCTTCTTAAGAGTGTTTTAACTGTCAATTCTTGTAATTCTTTTTCTACATTATTTCACTAAAAAAATAATTGTGAACTCATAAATTACATATTTATATCTATTAATAAGAATTTTAAACTATTCTATCTTCTCTTGATATTAAACAACAAGATCAATTCTTGTTAGTTTTTCGGATTGAATATTTTTTACTATTTTAAATGAATTTTTTTTACTAATATAACATATATTTTTCAATTAACCATCCTAGATTATTAACCTATTATTCACCTCTATATTATCCCACGAAATGTTATCCCGAATACTTATCCTCAACAAGATCAATTCTTGGTAGTTTTTCGGATTGAATATTTTTTATTATTTTAAATTAATTTTTTTTACTAATATAACATATATTTTTCAATTAGCCATCCGTAGATTATTAACCTATTATTCACCTCTATATTATCCCACGAAATGTTATCCAGAATACTTATCCTCCACAAGATCAATTCTTGTTAGTTTTTAAGATTGAATATTTTTTATTATTTTAAATTAATTGTTTTTACTAATATAACATATATTTTTCAATTACCTATCCATAGATTATTAACCTATTATTCACTTCTATATTATCCCACCAAATGTTATCCCGAATACTTATCCTCAACAACAGTTGGGTAGTTTAACCGTTTCGCATGCATGACCTCGAACTCAGTAACACTTGCGAGAGAAACCGTTTCATTTCATTTTTTCACTTCACATTTTAAAATTAAAGAACTTCGCTTTTTTAAGTGATGTATGTTTGCTTGCATGCAAGCTAGTAGTGTTTTGTGAGTTTATAATTCATTCATCTCATATTTTTTCCAATTATTCTTAAGAAATAAGTCAAAGTTAGAATAATATAAATATACAATTAATTTATTTAAAAAACATATAAAAAATTTAAAACACTATTAATTTATATTTAATTGAGTAAATATTTAATATGTAATTTTTTTTTTTTATATTTTAATTATTTAAATATATTAAATTAAATAGAGAAGATGATATATTTAAATTTGACATTAAATATATCAAAAAATATATATTTAATAATAGTTAAATATATATTTCTTTTAAAATTTGATACATGAATTGAAGCTTGCTTTAAAGAAAATATCATGGAGTCACACACTTGCAAAATGTAGAAAGGCACCAAAGGAAGTTGGGCTCCCAAGATGGAGATAAAAGAGTAAGAAATGATCTAATCAACTACGAAGTGACAACAAAATTTTTTAGACTATTGATATTTTGGACAAAGCAAAAAATTGACCTAAATATATTGGAAGACCTTCTGATTATTTTCCTTTATTTGCCTTAGGTTACAAAGAAAGAAAATTAGGGAATGGCTTACCACAAATTGGCATACATAGGAGATCAAAAAGTTCCTAACCAAAGGTTTTTTCATGGTAATGTTTGCTAATGGAGAAGAGTGAGAGAAATTTTTTATAGGGCAATCTTTGGTCAATGGGAAAATATCTTCTATACATGCAAAATTCGCATCCAAATTTTAACCTGCTAAGCTTGGAACACTATGACAAACCATTATGGATTCACATGTACAACCTCCCACTAGAGTACTAGTCTAGAGGTTTCGTACAAAAAGTTTAGAAGATTGTTGGGAACCCTAAACGAAATCGATGTTGATTTGCTCAACAATTACTCCTATCAATATATAAGGCTACAAATAGTTGCTTGGTGCAGGAGCACCTAAGGGTGAGAAAATACCCTTTTTCAAATTTGGCATAAGGACTGGTTCTAGTCCATTAGGTTGTCTATTTTGGAGCTTGGAGTGTATTTTACCTGAAGAGGTTCAGCAGTTGTTAGAACAGTTCAAGGACATTGTGAGTGATGGAACACCCGCAATGCTACCCCCTTCTAGAGCAATAAGTCACCATATAGACTTTATACCCAGAGCATCATTGCCTAATTAGGCTGCATATAAGATGACTCCTAAATAAAACAAAGAAGTGGCAAGACAAGTACAAGAGTTGCTTGATCAAGGGACCTAATCAGAAAAAGTATAAGCCCATGTGTTGTACCAGTGATGTTAGCAACCAAGAAAGGAGGTAAATGGAGATTATGTATTGATTCTCGAGCAATAAAAAAAATCACTATAAGATACAGATTTACTATCTCTAGAATTGAGGATTTAATGGATTTTATTGGATAAGCAAAGTAGTACACTAAGTTGGATTTAAAGAGTGGATATCACTAGATCTGGATTAAAAAAGGGGATGAATGGAAAATAACTTTTAAGACTACAAAGGGGTTATATGAGTGGTTAGTTATGCCATTTGGGCTTACTAACACCCCTAGTACCTTCATCAGGTTGATGAATGAGGTGTTGAAGGACTACATAGGTAGATTTGCAGTGGTATACCTTGATGATGTCCTCATATTTAGAAAAATAGAGAAAGAGCATCTTGAACACTTGCAGATTGTATTGAGGAAACTGCATGAGGAACAGTTGGCAATCAACCTTGAAAAATGTGAATTCATTAAACAAGAAATCATTTATATGGGTTTTGTTGTATCCCAGGGAACTTTGGAAATGGGTCCTAGCAAGGTGGAAGCAATACAGAGTTGGCCTGCACTGAAAACTTCTACTAAGGTAAGAATTTTTCATGGACTTGCCCAATTTTATAGGAAGTTAATTCAAGGTTTTAGTGAAATTTGTGCTCTTGTTATTGATACAATTAAGGGTGGGTTGAAAATTAAGTTTAGGTGGACTAAAGAAGCCGATCAGGGGTATGAGTTACTCAAAAAGAGGATAGCTACCCAACCCATCCTAGTTTTACCAAGTTTTGATAAGTTGTTTACCCTAGAATGTGATGCTAGTCATATAGCAGTAGGAGCTGTTTTGAACCAAGAGGGAAGACCAGTAGCATTCTTTAGGGAGAAATTGAATGATGCCAAGAAGAGATACTCATCATATGACTTAGAATTTTATGCTTTAGCGCAAGCTCTTAGGAAGTGGAGGCATTATCTTTTTTCTGAAGAATTTGTAGTGTTTATAGATAACCAAGCCATGAGTTTTATCAATTCTAAAGAAAAGTTGAGCAATAGAAACATCAAATGGATAGAATATCTATAGGCATACACTTTCACTATGAAGCACAAAAAGGGACAGCTGAACAAGGTAGCAGATGCCTTAAGTAGAAAACTTATCACTATCCAAGAAGTGACTTTGCAAATCATAGGTGTGGAGAGTTTCAAGGAGCTTTACAGAGAAGATGAAGACTTTTATGAGGTATACAAAGTATGCAGTGAGTTTAATAATCATTTCAATAGCTTGTATGTAGATTACACATTGCAGAGTGGTTTTTTGTTTAAGGGATGGCAGTTATGTGTGTCAAGAGGATCTATGAGGGAAAATCTCATATAGGAAAAACATAATGGAAGTCTTAGTGGACATTTTGGTCTGAATAAAACACTTGAGTTGGTGCACAGATTTTATTATTGGTCAAAAATGCATAAAGATATTAGGAAGTATGTTGAGCAGTGTATTATGTGTCAGAAATCCAAAGGTACTAGTTCAAATATTGGACTATACCAATCTTTACCAATTCCCAAAAGACTATGGGAGTGCATCAACATGAATTTTATTATGCGTTTGCCAAAAACCAAGATTGGCCTGGATAGTATTTTTGTCATTGTTGACCGGTTTAGTAAAATGAGTCATTTTGTTCTATGCAAGACTACGCATGAAGCTAGTTACATTACACATTTATTTTTCAAACAACTGGTAAGAATTCATGGGTTGCCTCTCAGTGTAGTTTCAGATAGGGATGTGAAGTGTTAGTTAAATGAGAGGGGGGGGGGTGAATCAGATAAACTCACAATTCAATGTTCTAATCAGATTCAACCTCAGTAGAACTTACTTGATATACGACTATGACTGTAAATCATTCAAACTCATAAACTGATACACTTGAAACATCAAAACACATTTAACACAAGATTTAACGTGGAAACCCTAATAGGTAAAAACCACTGTGGGATTTCAAACCCACAAAGAAAATATACTCTTCTAGAGTATGCTCGGTTAAAAGCTAGTCCTATTAAAGATTACATAAACATAATTCTAGATGTGACCCAGTCAAGGGATTTCCATCAGATCTATCAGAATCTTGCACTTTGTTAGAAGTGACCTTGTCAAAGGATCTCAAACACTCAATTAGAATGTTACCTTGCTAGAGGATTTACAAATAAGACTATTAGGTCCACTCGGTTAAGAGATTTCCTATCACTTACAAAAATAAATAACAGTAATAAAATATATCTACAACTTCACATCTGAAATGTTATAGCAAACTCTATGTGCTCAAAATAATTTTGTCATAAGACTTATCTTCCTCCTTGCTAGACTTCTCACTTTGTTCTTCAATCAAATCTTTAATCTTCTGTACTTGGTAATCACCTCTGCAGTATCACTACTCTTCTATTTTCCCGCATCTTTGTTCATCAACTTTTCTTTATTTATAAGCAATACCTAACCACTTAATCTCCTTAATCACATTTCCCATGATTAATCTTTGCCATTAGATCTTCAAACTTGACTAGGTTCATTGAATCCTTCGAACTGAAAAACGTTTTATCTTGCCTTGAAACTTGTATTCCTTCCTTGGTACTTGTGCTTGGTTATGATGTTCATTCTATGTTGTAGATCTAACTCTTGAATTTTCATTTCTGTTGATCCGTAACAAACTTCTTGCACAACATTCCAATCTTCTATAAATCTCCAGCTCATTGGCATCCTTCATTTAATAATGTATTTTTTCGTCCAATGCATTCTGTTACTGCTCGGTTGATACTTGGTTAATTTTGAACTTTACTTGGTAGACATTCTGTATTTGTCTCGGTTATTGTCTTGGTAGCTTTGCTTGTTGACAATGCTTGGTGACTTCTTTCTTCTTTAACCAACACTGATAACCTTGGAGTATACCGGCTGGCTCCTTGGTCGGTAAAATAGAATAGTTTCAAACCTTTACTCATTCTGTTGCATGAAATATTTTCACCTTCTTATTTAGTCTTTGAATACACATATATAGGATATCAAAACAATCAAAATATCATAATCTCATCACTGTCTAACTCAGTAATAGTTTCCTATTGAATAACTTATTACTCCCCTTCATTTTCGCATTCTTTCTGTGTCACTTACCGACATCTTTGTACTCATCAAAACATACTCTTTAAGATATGGCAACATCATACTGAATCACAAAATCAATTGCTTGACATCAATGACAAAATAATATTATTAAGATAGTAATCATCCTTTATCAATTATACCATCAATCTTCAACAACCTTCTCAATATCATCATACCAACAAACTTATTGTAATGCCAACAATCTCCCCCTTTGGCATTGATGGCAATACCAACTTGATTTATTCCAATTGATTCGAACTACTATTATTCTTCTCCTGTTATCCTTGAGTTGTAAACTTCTCCTATAATCTTCTCCCCTCTCATTAGTCTTCTCCCCCTTTGACAACAATGCCAAAAGTAAAACTAATCCATGATTACTTCCCCTTTGAAGTAATTTCGTTGCCATTAAAACATATACAAATGTATCATCTCAGTCTCGGTCAGAGCATCTTGTCTCCATTCACTATTTCCTGCACAACTTTAGACAACCTCCTAAAGTGTGTAAATCATCATCAACTCACAAATAGTATTTTGTAGAGTCATAGAATTGATACTTTCACCGAACTCTGTCAACGAGTACTAGATAGGGGTAGGACCCCTAACTTACTTCTGAGATACTCAAAAGTCTCCCTTGGTAGTGGCTTTGTGAAGATTTCTTCTATTTGTTCCTTTGTGCGAACATATTCCAGCACAACTTTCTTTTCTTGAACTTCTTCTCTTAGATAATGATACTTTATAGAAATATGCCTTGTCTTAGAGTGCATTACCGGATTCTCTGAAATGTTAATAGCACTTGTATTATCACAACATATAGTTACTAGCTTGGTAACTGTCTCATTCATACCTTCCAACAGTTGTTTGATCCATGCTATATTGGTATAATTCAATTCTGCAGCGACATATTCAGCTTCAGCTATTGATTATGAAATGTATCCTTGTTTCTTGCTAAGCCAACTCACTAGTTTTTCTCCCAAAAAGAAAGCTCCACTGCTTGTGCTTTTCCTGTCATCAATATTTCTTGCCCAATCAGCATCAGTATAGACTTTTAATTCAAAATCATTCCTCTTTTTATATAGTAAACCATAATCTTCAGTGCCTCTCAAGTATCTGAAAACTCTCTTGATTGCTGTCATATGGGTTTCTTTGGGATCTGTAGAAAATCTTGCAGCTATACCTACTGCACATGCTATATCAGGCCTATTGTGAACTACATATTGCAACTTTCCAATCATAGATCGATAAAGTGTCTCATTAACAGATGCAAATTCATCATTCTTTGATATTTTACAATTAGTAGTCATAGGAGTACTTACAGGTTTAGAATCCTCCATTCCAAATTTCTTCAAGATTTCCTTTATATACTTGGATTGAGTAATGAAAATCCCATTTTTCATTTGCAGTATTTGTAAACCTATAAAATACTTTATTTCACCAATTAATGACATCTCAAATTCTTCGCACATTTCATTTCCAAAGTTCTTACATAAAGAATCATTTCCACAAAAAGTAATATCATCAACAAATATGGCTGAAATCAGTATTCCATTATCCTCATCATTCTTCATATACATGTTATTTTCACTAGTCCTCATAAATCCAATTTTGATTAAGTAAGAGTGCAACCTTTCATACCATGCTCTAGGTGCTTTCTTTAGGCCATATAAAGCTTTGTTCAACTTACATACCTGATCTTTATTCTTCTCTTCAATAAACCCTTCAGGCTGTTCAATATAGACTTCTTCTTCTAGTATACCATTCAAAAATGCAGATTTAACATCCATTTGATATACCTTGAAATTTTTGTAACCAACATATGCCAACAATGTTCTCACTCCCTCAAGTCTTGGCACAGGTGCAAAAGTCTTATCATAGTCTATTACTTCTTCTTGATCATAAACTTTGCAAACTAGCCTTGCTTTATTTGGAATGACCTCACCTTTTTCATTTAGCTTATTTCTGAAAATCCACTTTGTACCGATTACATTTTCTCTTTTGGTCTTAGGACCAATGTCCATGTTTCATTTTTCATGATTTTTTCGATCTCTTCTATCATAGAATTCACCCAATCTTCATTCCTTAATGCCTCTTTTACTATCCTCGATTCAAACTCGGATATCAAACATGTGTTCTATCTCAGTTTGTTCCTTGTCATCACTAGAGCATCCTTATCTCCTATAATTTGACTTGATGCATGATTTCTTCTGACATATTTTTCTAATATAGGCTCGGTAGGCTCTGTATGATCTTCTTCATCACTTGGTAATTGAGTATTTTCTTCATCGGCTTTCTCAGTAAGACTTCTCGGTTGTACATATACAAACTCTTCATAATCTTCTGGTTCTTTGGAATTTCCTTTATCATTCCTTTCTGCAAATTCATTAATTTTCACATTTTCACTTTCCACTATTTTGTTAGATGATCTGATCAGACATTTAAATGCTTTACTCCTCGAGGAATAACCAAGAAATGTTCCTTGCTTTTCTGATCAAATTTTCCATTTCTGTCATCTTTGTGAACATAACATCTACTTCCAAATATTTTAAAATAGCTTATATTTGGTTTCTTGTCATAGCAGATTTCATATGGTGTCTTCATAATTCCTTTCTTCAGTTGTACTCTATTCTGGGTGTAAACTACAATGCTTATTGCTTCTCTCCAAAATATTTGAGGTACTCTCTTTTCTATCATCAAAGTTCTAGCACAATCTACAATTGATCTATTTCTTCTTTCAGCTATCCCATTTTGTTGTGGTGTTCTCAGTGCAGACACTTGTCTCTTTATACCATGATCATTGCAAAGTAAGTTAAATTCTTCTGAAATGAACTCTCCTCCTCTATCAGATCTTAGACATTTCAACTGTCTTCCTGTTTCTTTTTCAACTCTTGCCTTATACCATTTGAACATTTGAAAGACTCATAATTTCTCATTTAAAAGCATAACTAACATCATCCTTGAGTAATCATCCACAAATAATATGAAGTATTTATCACCATAATAACTTTGAACTTTCATAGGACCACAAAGATCTGTGTGCACAAGATCTAAAATTCCTTTAGAAGTGTAAGACTTACTTGTAAAGCTTGATTTTGTCATCTTACCCATCTGGCATCCTCATTATATTGCATTCTCAGGTTTTTCCAAGCTCAGTAGACCTCTTACTCTGTGCTTCTTACTTATTTTGATCAGGTTATCAAAATTTACATGACAAAATCTTTTATGTCATAACCAGGTATCTTGTATTTTTGCATATAGACAATTGTTCAGAGTTGAGTCAAGATGAAATTTATTACCTCTTGTTTGAGTCTCAATAGCAGCTAACTTTCCATGTTTGTCATGAACTTTGACAATTTCCTTCTAAAATTCTATTCGGTATCCTATATTGTTTAGCTATGCTACACTCAACAAATTGTATTTCAGACCTTCAACCCAATATACATCATCACATTTAGCATTGTCAAGAAGTGTGATAGATCCTTTACCTTTCACAGGACATGGTGCATCATTACCAAATCTTACATAACCTCCATCATAATCTTCTAATTTAACAAACTTGTGTTTATCACCTGTCATGTGATGTGAGCATCCAATATCTATGATCCAAGAATCATTATTATTTATGTGTGATATTAAGGATTTTTCTTCATACCTTTCTTCATGTGATCCATCTTTGATAGCCACATATACAACTTCCTTTGTCTTAGTCCCATTAGATTTATCATCATTGGATTCCTCATCAGCTACTAGGCATGTCTTTCTATCTCTCCTTCTGAAGTCTCGATGCCCTTTGTATTGGTTGTCTTTCTGTCTGTCATCTTGGTATTCTCTCTTTTCACTACATTATTTGTCATGACAGTTAGAAGCCATATGTCCAATTTTATCACAGTTAAAGCATTTTATAGGTAACTTTCCTTTATACTTACCTTTGCCTCTCAGTAACCTTCTGGCCAATAATGCTTCCAACTCTTCTTGCTTTCTAATTTCCTCATATAGTTTGTGTACTTCTTCACTATGATTTCCATCAACATACTTATACATTCTATCATTATAATCATTAGATTCATCAAGATGAAAAGAACTAAATGCATATTCAACTTTGTTTACCAAAGACCCACTGTTATCAAAATTACTTAGCTCAAAAGCATGTAGCTTACCGATAGTAGCATCCAAAGAGACTGGCATGTTTGGTACAGACCTCAATTCATTAATTGCAGAGACTTGAATGGCATAAACAGGTAGAAGTGTTCTCAGCAACTTACTTGTTACATCATTTTCTTCAATAATTCCATCTACTCCTTTGATTTGATTGATAGTTTCCTTTAACCTTGTACTGTATTGGATTATTTTCTCACCTTCATTCATTCTCATGGAGTCAAGTTGTCCTCTTAGACTGTCTACTTTTTCTCTTTGAACATGTTCATCACCACCATACACAGATGTAAGCTTATTCCACATAGCTTTGGCATCATTACAACCTTCTAGATCATTAAACTCTGAGCTGGTCAATGCTGATGTTATTTCAATCATTGCTTGAATATGTTCTTGCTTTGCCTTTATTTCTTCCATTGTCATAGGGTAGGTTCTAGGTGCAGGGTAATCATTCACCAGATAATACGTTGCATATTCTCCAATTCCTGATAAGTGCAGCTTCATTCTTTTCTGCCATGTGGTGAAACTTGACTTGTTCAACTTTGGTGCATCCCTTTTATACATCTTCGGATCTTGCCTCAAGTTCCTTTAAACTTTTCTTGCAGAGTTATAGCTTTGATACTAATTATTAGTTAAATGAGAAGGGGGGGTGAATCAGATAAACTCACAATTCAATGTTCTAAATAGATTCAACCTCGACAGAACTTACTTGATATGAAACTATGACTGTAAATCATTCAAACTCATAAACTGATAAACTTGAAATATCAAAACACATTTAACACTAGATTTAACATGGAAACCCTAATAGGTAGAAACCACTGTGGGATTTCAGACCCACAAAGAAAATATACTCTTTTAGAGTATGCTCGATTCAAAACCAATCTTGTTAAAGATTACATAAACACATTGCTAGATGTGACTTGGTCAAGGGATTTCCCTCAGATCTATCAGAATCTTGCACTTTGTTAGAAGTGACCTTGTCAAAGGATTTCAAACACTCAATTAGAATGTTACCTTACTAGAGGATTTACAAATAAGACTGTTAGGTCCACTCGGTTAAGAGATTTCCTATCACTTAAAAAAATAAATAACAATAATAAAATATATCTGCAACTTCACATCTAAAATGTTATAGCAGACTCTATGTGCTCAAAATAATCTTTTCATAAGACATATCTTCCTCCTTGTTGGGCTTCTCACTTTGTTCTTCAATCAGATCTTCAATCTTTTGTACTCGGTAATCACCTCTGTAGCATCACCGCTCTTCTATTTTCCCGCATCTTTGTTCATCAACTTTTCTTTATTTATCATCAATACCTAACTGCTTAATCTCCTTAATCACATTTCCCATGATTAATCTTAGCCATCATATCTTCAAACTTGACTAGGTTCATTGAATCCTTCGAACTGAAAAACGTTTTATCTTGGCTTGAAACTTGTATTCCTTCCTTGGTACTTGTGGCTATTATTTTAGTTTCTTTTGTTTTAAGCAAACGGTTTCTTTAACCTATGGTTAAAGTGAAGTTTTATGTATTATGTATCAAACTATAAGCCTAGAGGCTATTTAAGTTAGGAAGTAAGTTTATTTGGGGGTCCAAAAAGCTATGATTTTTGAAGGAACAAACAAAAATTTATTTTCTATGAATTTCTTAAAACTGGAATGACTGGTTTAAAAATGAAATGTTATGGTGTGCAGTCTTTAAATTTGTGCATTTGATGAATTGGAGATCTCTGTTGAGAAATTTTCTAATGTGCATAATATTATTTTGTTATCAGTTATTTTTGTGTTTTCTAAATTCTTTGTTACCATTATTTATCAGTAAATTCATTGTGGATTGAGTTGTGTTGATCCCCCTTGTCCTGTGAGACATGAGAGATAATCGATCAGTGTTCATACTGCTATGAATTTAATTTGCTTCGAATTTATGAAATGAATATATGTTGAAATAGGAGTCTGTGAGCTCTTGTAGGGAATAGATCTTCAAAATATTCTTTCAGTTCTATTTTAAAAGGGTTCCTTTGTGTTGATGAATGAATGCTGAAGCCTTTTTCGCACTTTCTGGTTAAAAGTGTATTCATTTAAAAAAAATTCTGCATAAAAATTCATTACAAATCTCACAAGGAGCTTCCCTCTAATGCAGAGGATGGATTTATAATCAGTTCATCCAACTATTGGTTTATTTGTTTTCCTTTTACAAAGGTGTGTATAAGAGTCATATTATTATTCAAAGAGAGAAAACATGGTAATTTCAAGAAAGGGACAACCAACACTAAGCTAAGGCATCAGGTCTTAGGGGGATATTTTGATGAAAAATCTTTCAAATCCCCTGTTAGAGATCTGTACCTAGTTTCAACAGGTCACATACACTTGTTTGATGATTTTATGAAATATTTTGAAGATCTACAGAAGATTTCTTGAAGAGTTGTCAGTATGTAGAGTAACTAGGAGAATTAGGGTTAAGTGCATTTATTATACCTAAAAGTTAGTTATGCAGTGGATAAAAGGAAAATAAACCTTTCATTTCTCACTTTGCATTCGAAGGAAAAGAGTAGTAGAGAGGAGAAAAGAAGACTTTCAAGAGATCTAGAGAGAATTGAAGATTCGTTGTCTAATTTTGCATCTGGTTGAAAGGTATTTATCGGCTAAATTTTTTCCCATTTTGAAGCTTGAAATTTATATATGGCATCCTCTGGAAGTGCAACCCCATTGGTAGTTTATGTTACTGAAAGGGATAGGCCGATATTTAAAATTCATCCTTACAAATCTATGAAAGATGATCTGAGTGGTACTTTTTCATCCATTTTGTATGGAGTATTACATGTGGAAGATATTAGCACTTACATCCATTTTAATATTGAAGAGATTGAAAGCACCCAAATGCTGAATTTGTACACAAAGCACATGATTGATGGAATGGGAAGCTTGAAACCTGAATTCAAATCAATTCAGGAGAAGGGTTTCACGTAGTTTGTTCATTTTGTGGTGTTCGATGAGCCAAAGTGGCTTAGAAACTTCTCGAGTAGGATACATGATGAATTCGTGTGGCTTGACAAACCTTACAAGATTACTTGGAGTGCAATTAAGGAAGTAACTTGACTAAGCTCAGTCAATGAAGTACCTACCTTATGAAATGTGAAGAATTAGATGATAATTGAGGCAAGTAGTTAACAATTTGACAACAGAACAATGACAATCCATGATATTGTTGAATATGACGTCCGATTCACATCAATGGTGATGGGTTACAAGTTATATCAGTCTAGCGGAGACAATTCAATATTTGATATAGCAATATTTGTTGCTTATAAGATATTGAAGGAAAATAAAAAGTATAATTTGTGTGAAGTAATTTGGAGATATTTATTGAGCAATTTGAAGAAAATAAAGTAAGACAAGAAGCATGTGTTCAAATTTGGTACTTTGATTATCTATCTATACTTCTACTTTATGAATAAGATTTTGGGAGAAGGAAAGGTTCAAAGGGCCTATGATAGACCGGTTGCAGTGCAGATAAAAGAAACACTTTATGGTCTCGAAGATGCTACAGTATGGAATGGAATTTTTTAGGGATACTTGAAAACATTTCAAAGCATGATGCAAAGTAGAGAAAGGATTCCTAAAGAGATACTTGAGAAGTATCAAGATACTATCTTCTTTATGGTGGACACTAACCAATGTCTTGGAAGCCGTAGAGCCAAGGACTTCATGGATAATTCCTATGGGATATAAAGTTGAAGGACATGTACTTGAGGCATATCCTCAGTGCCTATTGAGAAAACTAGAGGACAAGTCTGAGGAGAGGTTTGACACATCTAAGGAAAAGAGCTTGATCTTGTATTCTCAATTGAAGAAACCTACGATACAAAAGAAAGTCAAGAAGGAGGTTGAGCCGCTGGCCAAGAATATGGGAATCACCAAGGAGACTATCTAGAGAGAAAGACAAAAGAATATTCTGAAGGAAGAAGATATGGTTAAAACTAGAAGGTCCTATTCCCAAGACTCAATAGTAAAAGGATTTTGCACCCTCATCTGGTGGTCAGAAACATGTCAGTTCACCCATGACCCAAGCTAAATCATCAGTAAAGTGAAAAGGAATTGAGGACAAGCCAGAGTTCCTATTCCTGATGATGAAGAGGAAACAAAGTTAGATGATACGGTGAAAGAAATAAAGAGTGGAAAAGCAACAAAAGTTTTCAAAGGCAAATCATCTGATGAAGAGCAGTCTAGCAAGAAGACCCAGTTATATGACATTGTAATTACTATAAAAAAGGTTAAGTAAACCATTGTCAAGAAAGGTGACCTTAAACCTATTTCCAAATATTATGAGTTATTGGATGATGTTGGAAAGAGATCTATAGAAGAGTTTTTTGAACACAGAGTACCACTAAGAGGGGGGTGAATTAGTGGTTCCTAAATTTTGACTTTCAAAGCAACTTCAGAATACTAGTTAACCACTTACACACTTAAACAATCAAACTGGTAAATAAATAAGGAAAGACAAAGAGATCAATCACACCAATGCAACTCACAACACCAAAGGTATGAGGAAAATCCAATGTGGGAAAAACCTCAGTGAGAAAAGTTATTGGAGACTATTGCTCCAATCTAGCCTCATAAGTAAAACACTGAATTACAAAGTTTAGGGCACCAACCCAAGGAGCACCAACCCCTGACTTTATGGGCTACAACCCAAAGGAGAACCAACCCTTGACTTTAGGGCACCAACCCAAGGAGAACTAACCCTTGCACCAAGCTCTAACTTGGTGATGTATATTGAAATACAATCTCAAAAGAGTTAAGGCTTCTTGTTGCAAATGAAGTCTGCAACTCTTGATTAAATATTCTACTACCAGTTGACAGCCTTTTCTCCTCCACTGAATCTCACACTATCAGTTGTGAGATTAATTTCTCTAATTATCGGCTTCTTTTATGCCTCTGTTTCTCTCACAGTCTCTCAACACACTGTGTCACACTTGGATGCTGCCTCCTCTGCCACACCTTGTCAGTTTAGCTTAACTGTGAAACTACAGTTATGCTGGTAGAACCCTCTCACTGGTATGCTAGCTCACTTACTTTGCAACTCTCTTAGAATAATTTATAAGGCTACAAATTCTTGTCTTTCACTTGATCTCTCTTTTCTCTTCCTCTTCTCTATAGCATCTTGTTGGTCTATCTCAAGTTCGCCTCTTTATCCCATGCTTTCCTGCCAAAGGCAATTCAAATTCAGACAGGTTAGGGTTTCCTTTTTCTAACACAATCTGCATGATATTCAATCTAGACTATCATGGATCGATCCCCTATACTCAAGGGATGCATATATTCACATTTCCCATTACCCAATGCATACTTGCTAGACATAGAAATCACATACAGGATTTCCTACCTTGAATTTTGTTGACTCATAAAACCCTTTGGTTGTTTTTTTTTTGAGGTATTATTGCAATTAAATTTCCTTTGCATTGATCCTGGAGCCAACTACTCCTTGATATTACTCTTTCATCCTTTCTTCCTTGAGCTGCATTAGTCAATTACAATCCTATGGTTTGTGGTTGTTTCATTTATATCGACTAACTGTCAATGGTGGCTTTATCAACCTCTACATATTTTCCACCTCGACTCCACGTGGCATCACCATGGTCAATCACTGTACTCACCGACACACAGTCGGCTCAAATTGTTAGGATTCCCAAAGATACTAAGAGGGGGGGAATCAGTATCTGACTAGTTAATGAATTTTCTGAACTTATTATATGAAAAGCATTCCAAAATTGTGTACCAGTAAACAAAAATTACAGTAAATAAGAATAATAAGCACAACATGAAAGACACACCATAACACAATATTTTAATGAGGAAACCCGGTGTCGTAAAAACCTCGGTGGGATTTGTGACCCACAATATTCACTTACTAGCCAATAAGAGAATATTACTGTTACAATAGGGGCCTACACATGCAGGAAGGCCAAGTGCCTAGAGCTCACTACTCAGTTACAAAAGAAGTCTCATTGACTTACAGAAGTGGATTATAAAAATCTAATGTCATGTACTACTTCAGATTAGCATCAGCTATGCCAGGTTCAGTACCGATTTAAGCTCTGTAATAATCATAAACCCTTATCCAAAATTTGCCTTACAATTCGCACATTAGGTTTGCAATAATCTAACCATATCCACACTTTCTAAATGATCTACAAGATCTCATACTTATATGAGTCTTATTACAATTTGCCATGTCGGCTTACAAAAAGATTTAACAATTAAATACAAAATACAATTAAACAAAATTCATGTCGGCCATGGTGCCGGTAATCAATCTTTTCAATGTCGGTGAACTGTAGGCCGGTGTAGAGTCTCCCAATGCTAGTGTCTACCAATAACATATTATTGTAGGGTTACCATCAATGACAATACCTTCAATTACCTACAATTTCTCATTGGAGTGTGCATTTTCCAACAATCTCCCCCTTTGGCATTGATGGCAACACTCATGAGAAACATCCCAAAAGTGTCCAAAAAAGAATCTGCCAAAACTTGTCAAAATGTGTTACCAAAATCTGTGCTCCCCTTGAGCTAATGATGTCTTTCTTCTGATCATTTTTCTCATCACCACTACTCCCCCTTTGGCATCAATGACAAAGGGTGTCATTCACTGTCAATGGAGTGTGGTTCCTGCCTAGATCCTTGTAACAAGTGGATTACAATCTGATAGATGTCCGCCAATGAAAATTTTTGACTATTGCTGAACCTTTTGTTGTCCTTTACTACTGCTTTTGTTCTCTGAATTGTACTAGTGAGTATGTGTATTTTGTCTTCTGGTGCCTTAAGTCCTGGAACCAGAGCCTCGGAAATTTATTTTCTCAAAGAGATGAGGTAATCCAGTTTAGCACCTAGTTTGCATTTTAAATCCTTTGCCTTAAACTTTATCTTTTCTTTATCTTTTTCTAACTTTTCAATTTTCTCCTCAAGAACTACAATATTCTTTTCAACTTCAAAAAATGAATCTGATGTTCCTATTAAGTTGTCAGCAATATTATTGATTTTTTTTTGTGCTTTGCTGATCTCTGAATTTATGTCCTCTATCAAAATATCAGTTTTGTAGGTATCTCTGTATAGTTTCTTGAAATCCAAAATTGTTTCTCCTAATTCCAATAATAAGGTTTCCATTTGTTCCTTATTCTTCTTCACTATTTCCTCAAAGAATTTTTCTTTCTCCTTATTCATTTTCTCTTTGAATGTACCTTCATTTATCTGGTCCAGTGTTATTAGGTTTCTGGTTATATACTTAGACAATGTGTCTAATTGGCTAAAAGAATCTTTATTATCTATGTTACACTTTGGAGCTATCATCTTTCAAATTGGTAAAGTGTCATCTATAGCCTTATAAGCTTGTGCATTGCACTCTATTATTTTATTTATTGAATCCAAGAGTACCTCTATTACATTTGTTAGCCTGAATTCAGTCATTGATGTGTCAGATGACTGTCCAACTATTTTTAGAATCTGTAGTCTACTGGTGGTTGTGATAGCTTTGCTTTCCTCTTTCTCTAGAGGATCTGTTTGAGTTTGCATTTCTACTACTAAAGGATTGGGCTTATCAGATGAAGTCGGTGGTATAGTTTGAGTAGGTACCTAAGAAGGAGCTTGTTGCTCTACCTGTTTATCTATGTTTTCCTTAGCAAGAGCCTGTTGCTCTGATGATTTCTCTGTTTGTGCTTCAGATGATTTCATTGTAGTGTCCACTGCCGATTTTTCTGTGTTGTCTACTGTCGGTGACTTAGTTGGTTTTTCAGTTTCAATAGTTATCGGTGGCTCAGTAGATGCATCAGTATGCACATTTGTGGTCTCTGCCTTTCTAGTATCTGGGGGATCATTTGATCCTTCAGTTTGTTGTTGTTCCCCAATTCCAATGTTTTTAATTCCAATATTCCCTATCGGTGGCTCTATTGCTACATCTATCTTCTCAGTTGATTCCTTGTCCACCACAATATTGACTTCCTGAGTGTCAATGTTCATTATATATAACACCTCAGAATCAGGATTTGTATCGTCATGTGGAGTATGTTGGTATTTTGGTATGGTTTTGTCATTGATGTCAACACCTACTAAAACTCTAGCACTTTGGAGAATTAGCAACATTCACTGGCAAGCAAGTGACTCATGCACAGTCACCAGTATCTGGTACACCGGCAAGATATAATGATCACTAACACTTGCAATGATATGGAAAACACTTGGTAATGTCGAAGACATCATTTGGACATCTTGTCCTAGAGTTTTTTTTATTGGTATATTCATATTTGCATATTTTTTGTTCAATCGGTTATTGCATCGGATATTGTATTATTTGTAAAATGTTTTTTATTTTAATATCTTGTAGAGTCGACCTACTAAAATTGGTCTTAGGTTATGAATATTAAATGTGCATTTTTAAATGGAGATCTTGAAGAGGAAGTGTACATTGAACAACTTGATGGATTTTCTTTGACAGATGATAATGATATGGTTTGCAAGTTATGAAAAGATTTGTATGGATTGAAACAAGCTCCAAGAGCTTGGTATGCAAGATTGGATAAGTATCTTTTAAAGATTGGTTTTACTAAAGGGAATGCAGACAACAATTTATACTATAAAGTGACTAATGATGATATCTTCATTATAGAAGTATTTTTTGATGATATAATCTTTGGAGGAGAAGATGGATTATGTAAAGAATTTTCTATTAAAATGTAGCAAGAATTTGAAATGTCTATGATTGGAGAAATAAGATTCTTTTTAGGATTACAGATTTCACAGACTGATAAAGGTATATTCTTGAGTCAATCCAAGTACTTAAAAGAGTTACTAAAGAAATTTGGGATGGAGAACTCTAAACCAATAAGTACACCTATGACAACAAATGACAAACTATCACTAAGGGATGAATCTACACCTGTTAATCTAACTAGATACAAATCTATGATAGGAGGTTTACTGTATTTGACACAAACCAGACCTGATATTATGAATGCAGTATGTATTGTTTCAATATTTCAAAGTAATCCTAGAGAAAATCATGAATCGGCTGTAAAAAGGATTTTCCAGTACTTACAAGGCACTATAAATCTTGGATTATGGTATCCTAGAGATGAAAACTTTAAATTATGTGCATACATAGATGCAAATTGGGCAGGAGACGTGGATGATAGAAAAAGCACCACTGGCGGAGCATTCTTTCTTTGAAATAGATTAGTTTCTTGGTTGAGTAAGAAACAAAGTTGTACATCTTTATCAACAGCAGAATCAGAATATGTTGCAACAGCAACTAACTATACACAGGTACTATGGCTTAAGCAAATGTTGAAAGACATAAAGGTAAAATGCAAGGAACCTATTACTATCTATTGTGATAACACTATAGCAATTGATATATCTAAGAATCCGGTATTACATTCTAAAACCAAACATGTTTCTATCAAACTAAATTTTCTAAGGGAAAATGTTGAAGTGAAGGAGATAAAACTAGTTTATGTGAATACTAAAGAGCAGATTGCTGATATTTTCACTAAAACTTTGCCTACTTGGAGACTTTTGAATATCTAAGAGTTCAACTTGGATTCATACCCCCACTGGTAGAGACCTAGATAGTTGATGATTGTCATCAACCAGCAGAATTAACAAAGAAATCTTTTTATTTTCGACTTTGATGGGAAGCTACTTCTAAGGGGGAGTAGTTGGTATATTGAATTGATTGGTATTTTGTATATGAACTTGGTTTTGTTGTAAATTTGGCATTTGATGTCAAAGGGGAGAGATTGGTATGGAAAAACACAAGGAAAACACATGTTGCTTCCAGGGGGAGAGATTGTTGTTTGGGAGAGATTATTACTCTCTCTATCTGTATTTTGATTTCTGGTTATGACCTTTTTGGAGATTGTTGATTTTTGGTATTTGGCATTTCTGTTTTGGCACTTTGATGGTTTTTCCATCTTGTGTTGCCATCAATTCCAAAGGGAGAGATTGTTGGTAATTTGGTATAGTTTTGTCATTGATGTCAACACCTACTAAAACTCTAGCACTTTGGAGAATCAACAACATTCACCGGGAAGCAAGTGACGCATGCACAATCACCTATATCTAGTACACTGACAAGATATAATGATCACCGACACTTGGAATGATATGGAAAACACTTGGTAATGTCGAAGACATCGTTTGGACATCTTGTCTTGGAGTTTTGTTTTTGGTATATTCATATTTGCATATTTGTTGTTACCAGTAAATAGGTCCAGGGTTACACCAACAGGTTTATCTTTTCCAGATCAACATGGCACGCTATGGAGATGATTAACTGTTGTTGTAAATGCATTAAGCAGACATGTTCAATCGATTATTTCATCGAATATTGTATTGTTTGTAAAATGTTTTTATTGTAATATCTTGTAGAGCCGACCTACTAAAATTGGTCTTAGGTTATGGTATAAATGTAAGATCTTATTTGTAAGATCAAATGTGGAATGCGAAAAAGGATTGTGTGAAGGTATATGTGAGAATAAGCAGAGCTATACATGCAGACATCATTTGAAGATTGAAGAAGGGTTTTTGTGAAGACAATCAGAACTTCATTAATATTGAATTCAGCATATGAAGATGCTATTTTGTGCAGTACATTCTTATTGGATTTAACCATCTAGCTACAGTTAGTGTGACTCCCATTTCTGATTGAGCTGTGAGCTCTAGGCGCTTGGCCTTTCTGCATGTGTAGACACCATTTATGTACACTTACTATTTGTAGTAGTATCATCTGATTGTGGGTAAGGTTTCCCAACGTGGTTTTTCCCCTTACAGGGTTTCCACGTACAAATATTGGTGTTATGTGTTGTGGATGATTTTGTCTTTATGTTTCATGCAATACTCCTTACTGGTATAGCAATTAACTATTAAAGCTGTCTATTGGCATATTGAACTGGTTTACTGGTATTAAGCATTAAGTTGGTTAAGTTGTTTTTGGTTTGAATTTATTTGACAACAGATTTACCCCCCCCCCTCTCAGTTGTCTCTAGGACCTAACAGAGTCTCCCCATTCTCAGTAGCCAGTGAACTATCAGTTAGTACCGGTGGACTAACTAAAGGTGGTGGCAAATTGTCTGTCACTTTTATATTTGGTGGTCCACCTACTCTGCCTTTTCCTTTGTCCTTATCCCTCTGGTATACCTTAAAGGGTTTTGTTCCTTTTGATTTTTCTTGTTTTTCTTTCTCCACAAAGAATATGTCCCATTTATCAGCTATTTCTTTAGAGATTTCATTCATTCTACCTTCCATTAGACTTACATGTCGATTACCACTAGAAAAGACTATCCTATTTGCTTCACTGATCAGTTCATCAATTTCCTCAATTGATTTCACTGGATGAACAACTAGTAATTTTGCAATCTTGATTTTCCTGTCTAGTTCTATAATGGCTAACCTTTTAGCATCAAGCCGCCTCTATAGATCACTAGGCAAATCATCTACAACGTCTATCAAAACTTTCTTATAAATATCTAGGTGTAAGATGATACTATTTTCTATGCTTTCTTTCTCCTCATTTGTAAAAGTATCATACAATTTACTTACATTTGATAAGTTTCCATCATCTGTTATTTAATTCAATAGGTTGTCAAGTGGAGGAATAACCTGTTTTTGCTTTCTCTTCTTTGGTGTCATCCTTTTAGCTAGGGGCCTCGTTGCCTGTTGTTTTTGTCTTGTCTTTCTGGGTGTAGGTGAGGGTGCTAGTGAGGGTTTTCTTTTTCTTTCTACCCTTTTGAATACAACCAGTATCTCACTATCAAAAGAAGTTGCAACCGGTGAAAGATGTACTTCCGGTTTAAGTCCTTCTAGTTCACTTTCCTTAATGCTAGTTTTATTCAAAACATCTTCCTTTATTGCTTTTGCCTGTCTTGAACCTCTCCTAACTATCTGCTCAGTTTTCTTAACTCTTTTATGAGATTTAATGCCACTTTCAATTATTTTAGCATTACCAAATACTTTTTCTGTTGGTTCCTTGGGGGCTTCTAAGAGGGCTTTTGCATAAGTTTCAATTAAGTTGTCATCTATCTCATATCCCATCTCAGTAACCCAAACAGTCCTAGGGACAACTGCCTCCATCCAGATTTCATCTTTCTTGATCGCAAAGCACATCTCTTTTTTATACTTATCAACAATTTCTTGAGATAGCCTTATTGTTGTGTTCATTCTTTCTTTCAAAGTTTTAACATATTCATTTATGCTTTTCTCTCTGTCATCTCCCATGTTGTTTAGTATGTGTAACAGTTGCTTTCCTACCGGTATATCAAAACCAAAGTCTTTCCTACCAATATCGGGTACTTCCTTGGTAATGTATAGCATTAAGCACATAAGCAAGTTACCAAATCTGAAAGTTATTTTCTTATCACCTTTGATTTTCTTCAAGTCATCTATCAGTTCATCTTTAGGCCATTCACATACATCAATTCTTGCATTGTCATTCACCATGTCATATGCACTTTTAATACATAAGCTAGAGACAGAGTTTAGTCTATTTGCATGTGTAGCCTTATAACAAAGAATCATAGTAACAAACCTAACATTTATATCTTTCACATCATTGACTCTTAGGGATCTTTTGTAAAATGTTGCACCGGTTAAGGTCATCACAGTGTCATTTCAAACTTTCTAAGTTCTATCAGGCCTGCTTTTGGTGGAAGGTAAGCCTGTTACTGCCCTAACTGCCTCTTTAGTGATCTTATAGATGGAATCCAACCAAAATAATTCACCATGAACTTTGATCAGGACTATCCTTATCACATCTTTAAAAAAATCAGGGATACTAAGAATGTCCATAAAACCTAGGGTTTCCACTGCCTTGTGTTCTGGTTTAACATTACCATTTTCATCACAGATTATAGTCCTATACATGTTCTTAATTACATCATCTCCTAGTTCCTCAATATGACAATGTATATACAATCTAGGATCCTCTGCATAAACTACTCACTTAGGTATTTTAAAAAATGCTCCTAGGGTATCATCTTGCTTCACAATTTCAGGAATAAGTTTGAACATAGGTCTAGGGTGCTTGATAACCTCAATCACAGTAGGGTTTGCAATAAATTTAGGTGCAGATGAAGAAGCCATAGTTATAAATACCTTAATCTTCCTTTAGGATGAGTGCTTGAATGAGCTGCTTCACTTTTTGCTAAGGATGCCTTTGCTCAAGATTTTCGCGCTCTCTGGAGATTTGAATGTTATAATGTTATTTCCTTCAACTATCGCATTTAATACCTACTAGTTATGTCAAAACTTAAATTATCTATCGGTAAAGAAGTAATCGAACTTCTCACCATCAACCGAGGGTAAATTAGCATGTTTTCAATTTGTTGCCATACCCCCAAGGGATTATTTCTCAGTTAGATGAAGAACCTCTTGCTAGTGGAGTGATACCCTATTCTACCGGTGAAGAATTATTCCCATCAACATTCTGATCTGACTCTCTAATCCATTGCTTTGAAAATTCTTTCTTTACCTCTTCAACCTTTTCTTTACCTTTCAAGCTAGGTCCTTTGTTGTTAGCTAGTGATGTCTTACTTCTACAAAATTTTGCAATATGTCCAATATTGTTGCAAGCATAACAAGTCACATTGTTTTTTTGAATAGCTTTCCCATATCCTATGCCGGTATGTGTTCTTCATTGATTAGATAGATGTCCAAATCTTCCACAAACATAACATCTTACATTCATTCTGCAATTTTCTGAATTATGACCAACTTTGTTGCATTTAGAACATTGACCAGTGTGTGTATTAGTGTTCTGATAATTTCTAGATCTACACTGATGTGCTCTATGATCATACGTGTTATAGTTAAAGCATTTCCCATTAAATTTGTAAGCATTAGGTTGTCTTACCAATTTCCTGTGATCATGATTGTTTGTAGTACCAGAGCTTTCACCAACTTCAAAGCCAAGGCCATTTGTATCACCATTAGGTTTCTGATTCTTCAGCATGTCATCAAGTTCTTCTAAAATTTTCTTGAATTTCTCCTTGTGTTGATTTGCATCTTTCTGTCTCATGAGTTCAGTTTTGTCATTTTGTGTATGCATCAAATCTGTCTTCAACATATCATTTTCATGACTGAGTATTAGATTTTCATTTGCAGCATCATTGATTATTCTGGTCAAGTCATCTTCATTCTTCTTCCAATTTTTAGTCTCTTTACAAAATCTGATAGTCATATCATGCATCTTATTCTTCATTGTATTGTTTTCTTGTCTTAGTTTGTTTACAAGATCATTAAGAGTTTCCTTTTCATCATCATCATTCTCCATCTTTTCACAAAGTTCTCTTCTCTTGTTTCTTGCAATAGTGAGATTCTCTTGAAGTCCTTGAATGATATCCTGTGTAGCCTTTAGATCATCTTCAAGTTTGATATTCTTCACTTTTTCTGCATCATAGTCTAAAAGAGCTGTTTCTAATTGCTTTCTCAAGTTTTCCATCTCTACCGGTGAGAGAATCTCACTCAAGTTGTTAGGCTTTTGAAAATAGAGGACCAGGCTCTGATACCAATTGTTAGGATTCCAGGGGGCAATCAGTATCTGACTGGTTAATGAATTTTCTAAACTTATTATATGAAAAGCATTCCAAAATTGTGCCGTTAAACCAAAATTAATGTTGTAAATAAGAATAATAAGCACAACATGAAAGACACACCATAACACAAAATTTTAATGAGGAAACCCAGTGTGGGAAAAACCCATGTGGGATTTGTGACCCACAATATGCACTTACTGGGCAATAAGAGAATATTACTGTTACAATAGGGGCCTGCACATGTAGGAAGACCAAGTGCCTAGAGCTCACTGCTCAGTTACAAAAGAAGTCTCACTAACTTATAAAAGTGGATTATACAAATCTAATGTCATGTACTACTTCAGATCAGTATCTGTTATGCCAGGTTCAGTACCAGTTTAAGCTCTGTAATAATCATAAACCCTTATCCAAAAATTGCCTTACAATTCACACATTAGGTCTGCAATAATCTAACCATATCCACACTTTCTAAATGATCTACAAGATCTCATAGTTATATGAGTCTTATTACAATCCACCATGTCGGCTTACCAAAAGTTTTACAATTAAATACAAAATACAATTAAACAAAATTCCTTTCGGCCATGGTGTTGATAATTAATCTTTTCGGTGTTGGTGAATTGTATGCCAGTGTAGAGTCTCCCAATGCCAGTGCTTATTGGTAACATATGATTGTAGGATTGCCATCAATGACAATACCTTCATTCACCTATAATTTCTCATTAGAGTGTGGATTTGCCAACACAAACTTGAGCATTCAGCAAACTTATACCAGTACACGCCTTTACCAGTAAGGCCTTCTTCTACTAACTAGTAGTGCACACTATACCGATAACACATCTTCTCCTCCAGTGGTTTGTGATAGCTTTAACATTTTGCCTCTTCAACATGAATAGGAAGCTAACCTTCAGACCAGTTTATGCCTTATTGGTAAGCCTTCATTCTGTCTTCTCACTCTCATGTGAATATCCATCATCTCGGTTGCCATCAATGACAACTTAATGCCAAAATGCCAACAATCTCCCCCTTCGACATTGATGTCAACTTCTCACAATACACTCTATACTGGTACATTTCTCCCCCTTTGACATATTGACAAAGGGTATTATATAGTCCCCCTTTGATCTATACTGAGCTCCCCCTTTGACCGTTATCAACTCCCCCTTAACTACATAAAGCCTTGCTAGACAGATGATACTACTCCCAACTTGTGTTGGAGGTACTAAAACGTGTTTACCGGTAATGGTTTGGTGAAAATGTCTTCTACTTGTTCTCTAGTAGGGAAATAATCCATCCTTACCTCATGTCCTTCAACCTTCTCTCTAAGAAAGTGATACTTGATAGCAATGTGATTTGTTCTAGAATGCATGATTGGATTCTTTGATATTTTGATTGCACTTGAATTGTCACACCGGATGAGAATAGGATCAGTAATGTCTACTTGTATGTCTTTGAGAGTCTGCTTCATCCAAAGCACCTGAGAGAAATATGTAGAAGCAACAATGTATTCAGCTTTAGCAATAGATAGAGAGACTGAGTCATGCTTCTTGCTATGCCATGAGACCAACTGGTCACCTAGAAATAATGCACCACCACTTGTGCTCTTTCTATCATCAATGCAACCTGCCCAATCAACATTAGTGTATGCTTCCAAGATAAAATCTCCTTGTTTAGGATACCACAAACCATAGTTGAGTGTCCCTTGTAGGTACCTAAAGATTCTGCTAATAACATTCATATGTGACTGCTTTGGTGCAGCTTGGAATTTGGCCACCATGCATACTTCCTGAACTATATCTAGCCTTGAAATAGTTAGATATAGTATAATTCCTATCATGGATCTCTACAGAGTCTAATCCACCACCGGTGATTCATCAGTCTTGCTCAATTTATTGTCAGTCACCATGGGGGTACTTATTAGTTTACAATATTCTAGTTGGAATTTCTTCAACATCTCCTTTGCATACTTGATTTGTGAGATAAATATTCCTTTATCTTGTTGTAATATCTGCAAACCAAGGAAGTAATTCAATTCACCAAGCATTGACATCTCAAATTCTGGCTGCATCTTATCAGCAAATTCTTTGCAGAGGCTGTCCTTATTGCCTCCAAAGATAATGTCATCTACATACATAACCGCAATGATCACGTGGTTCCCATCTTTCTTTATGTACAAGTTTCTATCAGCACTTCCCTTTTTGAATCCCCGCTCCTTCAAACACCGATCTAATCTTGAGTGCCATGGTCTAGGAGCTTTCTTTAGTCCATACAAGGCCTTCTTCAATCGGTACACAAATTTCTCACCATCATGTAGCAGAAACCCTTCTGGTTGCTCCATTTACACTTATTCTTACAAATTTTCATTTAGGAAGGAAAATTTTACATCCATTTGGTATACTTTATAATCCTTGTAGGCAGAGTAGGCTAGAAATATTTTAATTGCTTCTAATCTAGCTACCATTGCAAATGTCTCTTCAAAGTCAATCCCCTCTACTTGAGAGTATTCTTTGCACACTAGTGTAGATTTATGCCCAACAATCTTACCTTCTTCATTCATCTTCTTCCGGTAGACCCATTTAGTACCAATGATGTTCTTGTCTTCCGATCTAGGGACTAATTCCCAAGTCTTGTTCTTCTTAATCTATTGCAATTCTTCTTCCATGGAATCCATCCATTCTTGTCTTTTGCTAGCCTCATTGAATGTTTTGGGTTCAACTTCAGTCATGAGGCAAAGGTTGACTTATTCATTATTCTAAGCAAGTCTTCCTCTAGTCTGCACACCATCACTCTTATTTCCCAAAATTTTCTCTTCTTGATGATTCAGTTGTACATATCGATTGGGGGCCTTCTTGGATACTTCCTCTAGTTCAATGTCTGACTGAGCTTCATCATTTTCATTGTCAGAGTTATCATACTGCTTGATCTATGGTTGACATCCTTTGTGCATATACTCATCAACTTTTACATGCACACTCTAAATGACTCTTCTAAGTCTTTTGTTGTAGTATTTGTAGGCCTTGTTGTTAGATGAGTAACCAAGGAAGATTCCTTCATCACTTTTGGAGTAAAAAATGTTGGCAAATGCACACTCCAATGAGAAATTGTAGGTGATTGAAGGTTTTGTCATTGATGGCAACCTTGTAATCATATGATACCAGAAAAACAAATATACCGGCACCGGCAACGACAAACTCTACATAGGCACACAAAACACCGGCAGTGAAAGGATGGATACCGACACTCTGGCCGACAGGAATTTTGTTGATAATATATTTTGTAATTAATTGTAAAATCATTGTAAGCCGACATGGTGAGTTGTAATATGACTCATATATGTATGAAATCATTGTAGAACATTTGAATATAAGGTAATAGGCGAAATTATGTAGACCTAATATGCGAAATATAGGTTAAGGTTTTATGTATGAATCAATGGACCCCCATAAAAAGATAACAATAAAATCCTATGATGATGCAGAGCATTCATCAAAAGGAGAAGTTATGTTACAAATCCAAGTGGGCCCAGTAGTGAAGCACATCATATGTCAAGTTCTGGACCTTCCTCTGCCGTATAATTTGTTGTTAGGAAGATCGTGGATACACGTCATGCAAGTTGTTCCATCTACCTATCACCAGTGTATCAAGTTCCCTCATAATAGTGTAGAAATTACAATCTTGGGTGATGCAAATCCATTTGCATATTGTAATAATATCAACCATCAGCCAGAGATTACCATTCCCAACAACAGAGAAGCTATCCCATCCACATCATATGTAAGTCCAAACTCTTTTTCTAGTTCAAACACTACTATACCCAAGCAAGAGAAGCTAAAAATGAAAATGGCAGAGGAAGGTCCTAGGGAGTACAATCTAATCCAACTCTTTTGTGTTGGGCAACTACCTACTTCCCCTAGAACTCATAGTAAGCCTGAAAGGTTACTTCAAGCACCACTGGCCAAACCAGCATACAATTTGATGCCTTTTATCCTTGGAAAGAGTCAGGAAGAGGAGACTAGAGATGAAGACAACATAATGGATCTATAAAGACCCTATCACCATGGAAATCCCACAAGATACGCTTCTCATAGATCAATATGGCAAAGGCCTTCTCATTATGCAAAGAATGGGCTATGATGGTCAGAGTGCTTTGGAACCTTGCAAGAAAGGACGAAATGAGCTGTTGCAGCCTGAATTAAAGCCTAAAGATAACACTGGATTAGGCTTTCAAAAGGAGACTCTTCCTAAGCTCAGATTCAAAGGGAAACCCAACAAACCTCTAGATCAGTCTAAAACTCTAGAAAGGTCACCTTTGATTATATCAGCAGCACCAAGAACCACACCAACTACCCCAATAAGGCTGAAAATCATAGTAATATCATCCACACTACCCATCATCCCACCAATCCCACCAACCACTCCATCAATAGTAGCAACTGCATCAACAACACTATTAGCAGTGTCAGAAAACCCTTAATAGTATCGACAACACTGATAATTCCATCAGAAGTAGTAGATTCAACAATGCCAACTCCCCATATCAGATTCACCAATCCCAATAATCCTTCCCACAACACCAACCATTCCATCTGCAAAGGTACATAAGCAAATTACACTTGTAGTGTTTAACTCAAAGGATTTCCCAGTTTGGTATAATAATCAGATATTGGAAAGCGACTCAGAAACTAACTCACATGAGTGGGAATTTGATTTTGTATGTCTCTATACTTTAGATGAGGAAGACACATTACTAGCTCCATCTCGCAAAGAAATCCCTATTTATGAAGAAGTAGAGATAAAAACCTCTTGGGTTCCTGAACTGGAAACATCTTCCACATATCCTACGTCACATCCTGCACCTGATTTTGACAAGGAGAGTACCATCAATGACCTTCAACACAACATCTTAACCCTCACTGACACATCTTATGAACTTAACCTGATCGATGAGGTAATGCCCATTATCCATCCTCAAATCATCGAATGGAACCAACCAAATCCCCCATGCCTTGACCACTTCCAAAATGATGAGGCGATCATTGACTTTTTGGAACTAAAGGATAACATACCAAGTGAGGATCACAAAGCTAGATTCGCCATTGAAATTAATAGCATAGCATACTTTGGGGTGGATGCCAAACCTTTTAGCTGCAAAAATATAACAATAAAACATGGATCTTCCTGTGAAAACCACACTGTGGCACTGTTTGATCCCAAAAATGTAAAAACAAAGAGCGTATCGAACAATGAAAACCTCTAGGTTTGACATCCTCCTTTCTAGTACACATCAAGAATGATCCACGATCCTTATTGAGGAAATAAAAGAATTCAACATGGGGACTCCTGAGACTCCTCACCTCATACATCTGGCATCTCTTTTGACCCTAGAGGAACAATCTAAGTTTGTAGCATTCTTCCAGAAGTGCCAGATCAACTTTGGATGGTCATATGTAAACATGCCTGGGCTTGATCCTGATTGGTCATGCATCACCTCACTGTAGCAGAAGGAGCTAAGCCTATCAAATAGAAGCTTTGCAAGATGCACCCTTAGATTGCAGTACTCGTCAAAGCAGAACTCAAGAAACTCTTGGATGTTGGTTTTATTGGACCAATTGATTATGCAGATTGGATATCTAATATCATACCTATTGGCAAACCAAATGGGGGCATCCGTACCTGTACTGAATTTAGAGATCTAAACAAGGCATGTCCTAAGGTTGGCTTCCCCTTACAAAACATTGACATGATTGTGCACCTAACAACAGGACATGCCATGCTTTCTCTTATGGATGGCTTTTTAGGGTATAATCAGATAAAGATCGCACTAGAGGATCAACATAAGATGGCCTTAACATTTCCATGGGGAACATACTATTGGAATGTAATGCCTTTTGGTATAAAGAATGCATGGGTGACCTATCAAAGAGAAATGACCACCATCTTTCATGATATGATGCATACCATAATGGAAGATTATGTCGATGACTTAATGGCAAAATCCTTAACAAGAGAAGGCCATCTAGAAATATTAGAGAAAATCTTTGATAGACTAGAACAATATCATGTTCAACTCAACCCAAAGAAATGTGTCTTTGGAGTAACCTCAGGGAAGCATCTAGGATACATTATCTCAAGCAAAGGCATTGAGGTTGACACAACAAAGGTCAAAGAAATCATGGACACCTCCACGGAACATTAGTCAGCTAAGGACACTACAAGGGTGGATTCAATCCATCTGAAGATTCATTGCACAACTGGTAGATAAGTGTCATCCCTTTACACATTTTCTACACAAAACATCCACTTTCAATGGGATGCCAGATGCCAGCAAGCATTCCAAATGCTTAAAGATTATCTCATGAATACGCCATTGTTGATCCCACCAGATCTAAGTAAGCCTCTATTGCTCTATATTTTAGCAACTAATATGGCATTGGGCGTACTACTGGCACAACATAATGCAGAAGGGAAAGATTGTGTTGTTTACTACATCTCTCGCACACTGGTCGGCTATGAACTCAATTACACACCTATTGAGTGAGCTTGCCTAGCAGTAATCTTAATAGCCACTAAACTGAGGCACTACTTATTAACACATAAGGTACAACTCATTGCAAAGATTGATGCACTAAAGTACTTACTCAACAAAGCCACATTGACAGGCCACTTGGCCAAATGGGTGATGATTCTAAGTGAATTTGACATTGAGTATGTGGACCTTAAGGCTATCAAGGGCCATGTTATTGCAGATCAGTTGGCCGATGCACCTCTCACAGGTGATCATGCTCTTATTTCAAGTTTTCTAGATGAAGAGATATTCTTGATCACAACAGCACAACCATGGAAACTATACTTTGATGGTTCATATAATAGGCATGGCTCAGGGGCAGGCATTCTATTTATCACACCTTAAGGTGACATCATCCCAAAGTCTTACAGGATAACTTTTCCATTTACAAAAAACATAGCAGAATATGAGGCCTTGATCACAGGACTTTGACTAGCCATACAATGGAAGTTAAAAGAGCTACAAGCATATGGTGACTCCCAACTAGTCATCTGACAAGTCACTGATGAATATCAGAACAAGGATGATAAACTCATGCCGTACAAGCAAATGGTGGACAGTTTAAAAGCATCATTTACTACTATCACCTTTGAGCAGATACCTAGAGATTAGAATCAAGCTATTGATGCTATGGCTACCATCGCATCTCTCCTAGATCTTCCACAAAATTCAACATGCTATTAATTCTTGGTAGAATAGCTTTGGATTTCCTCTTATGATATCCCTGAATCTTAGATGATATGTCACCTTGTTGGATCTGAATCCCCATGGTATGGTGAATTCTACACCTACCTTCATGATCACACACTTCCTCCTAACCAATCGAATAACCAACGTAAAACCTTCATTCGCCAAACTACTCGATACACCATCATTGCTGAAACCTATATCGACGCGGTCTTCATGGTACTCTCCTTCGATGTCTAGAACAGGATGAGATAACAAAGGCCTTGGAAGAGGTACATGAAGGAATTTTTGGGACTTACTCAAGTGGTCCTTCACTAGCAAAGAGATCATGCACACTGGATACTATTAGTCGTCCATGGAAAAAGACTCCTACTATTTTGTCAAAAAATGCAAGAAACACCAAGTTCATGGAGACCTGATACATGCACCAGCATAGGAATTGCAACCAATCACAACTCCATGGCCTTTTTGTCAATGAGGACTTGACCTTGTGGGTAAAATGCATCCATCTTCATCCAACAACCACAAATTCATTATTACTACCACTGAATACTTCACAAAGTGGATCGAAGCTGTTCCACTTACCCAAGTCACTGGCAAGAAGATCACCTCATTCATCCTTAATTACATCATTTGCCAGTATGGTGTACTCATGTCCATCATCACAGATAATGGAATCCCATTCAATAATTAGGATGTTCGTGAGCTTTGTGAGAAATTTCACATCCAACACCACTTTTCCACTCCCTATTATCCACAAGGAAATGGTCAAGCCGAAGCATCAAACAAGAACATATTGAGAATCCTCAAGAAGACAGTCAATGATGTCGGTCATGATTGGCACATTCAATTAAATCCAGCACTATGGGCATATCGAATTAGCATTTGAACCTCTACAGGTGCAACTCCCTACTCAGTGGTCTATGGTGCAGAAGCTATCTTACCTATTGAGGTTGAGATACCATCTCTACGGGTTTCCTTGCATAACCTCATAGATGATGAAGCATACAGAGTATCATGTCTTCAATACTTGGAGCTACTTGATGAAAGACAACAAACTGCATACAACCACCTCAAGGCCTATCAGCAATGCATGAGAAGAATCTATAATCATCGAGTTAGACCTCATACATTTGATTTAGGTGATCTTGTTCTCAAGGAGAATCCTCATAACCAACCAAATAGAGAACATCAGGGAAAGTTTGAATCAAATTAGTTGGGTCCATATGTTATTGTGAGACATGGACCAACTCTAATACCATGTGAGATTTTGCCAATATCAAGAGGCAATGGAAAGCACAAATGAGAGAGAAAAATATATGATAGAAATAAACTATATTCTATCAAGAGAAAATACTGATCAACTCGATCATCAATCGTTACATACAATTAGTATGAGCCTCCTTATATAGGAAAGGATATATGGATATGTGAGCACACAAACATGACATGTGGCTCAATAAGAAACAAGGGTAGGTAGGAAATAGGTGTGGGTAGGTAGGAGAAACAATATAATAGTCCACATGAAGTGGATCACCCACTGAATGTGGAGTGTAACAACAAGATCAACACCATATAAGGTGTAAATTCTCCTACACACACTATCCCAATGTGGCACAAACACCCAAGTGTCTCATACCCAAACTACTATGAAATGCATGTACCTAAGTAAACTTAAGTAAGGTGTAATGATATCCAAGATGAATAATTATTTACACCAACACCCCCCCTTAAGTGCAACTTAGGGGAATGCACTTAAGTCTACAATGCAACTAAGCAATGCAAGATGGATCTTGACAATGAGGCCATGTTAGGTACCCATGTACAAATGCAAATGCATGAAAACAAATGCAAGGAAATCTCTCACAAAGCAGGGAAAGAGAGAAAAACCCAATGGGAAAAAACCCTCCCCCAAAAGAGAGATGAAAACTAGATACAAAGAACTCTCATAGAAGTATGTGAAGGACAAAACCCCATGTGAGGAAAAAGTCCCCCCCATATGAGAGAAGAAGAAGAGAGACTAGGAAGCCCCCCCTCGATCTGGAATCTGCACCAATGATAGAAGCTCGAAGATGAATGAAGAAACTGCTCCATGAACGTCGAATAACATTCCTCCCCTTAGGAAGAAACAAAACCAAAGGTGGATCCAAAAAGTCTCCCCAACCATGAAAGGAAGATGGAGAAAAAATACTCATGATGAAAGGAATCCCTGAAAACTACTCAAGTGTCCCCATGTCGATGCTGAAAGGTACCCCCTCCAAAGGTGGTAAACTGTGCCACACTACTAAAAAAGGCACTCCAAGATATAGTGGAGAAGAATATAGAACAATATCCAAAAACTCATATGTCTCCTCAAAAGATAAAGAGACCTCCTCCAAGTGTTGTACAAAAGTATCCACAATCATGTCAACCTCTAAAGATTGATCATGTAGAGAATGCACAAGAGGGTATGAGTGATCCCTCACAACAATCAAAGAAGAAAAATCTTCATCAAAGAGAAGATGGCTGTCATCAATGGTGTCTCCCAAATCTGTAATGTAGGACTCCACAAACAAACCTACAATGTCTATCAAGTAGGCATCCCAATCAACTAAAGCTGAAAGACATGAAATATCCTGCTGCACTGAATCACAAGAAGGCAAAATTGTCGCACTAGCTACATCATCAGGTGCAATAGGTGGTTTGATATCAATAATAGGAGATGATATGCAAGGCTCAAGAACAGGATCACAAGTGAGAATCCCCAAGTTCAAATGCCCAAAGTTCTCCTCAAAATCTAAATCATCAACATAGGAAGAATCAACCTCATCAGTAGGACCAAAATCTGAAAAAGAGTACAACCGAGATGAATGATCAACCACCCCAGTTGCAATGATAGCTCCACTCTCCAAGTCTCTAATGATAACTGAATCAGGTGTGAACTCCACAGTTTTCCTAGTTGCCCCATGTGTGATTTGATAGATGGAAGGAAGATTATTTGTCAAGTGGGGTACACACAACACATCATTGAAGGAGTTATCCCCAATGGCAATAGATCCTTTCCCAATCACATCCATGTATGTATGATTGCCCATCAAAATCTGTGGCATGTGGCAAGGCTCAAATGTAGAAAACAGAGACTGAGAAGATGCCATATGATGAGAAGCCCCTGAATCTAGAAGCCATCTCCCTGAATCAGGACTTGTAGTAGCACAAAGAGCTTGTCCCTTTTCTTTATCTATCCCAAAAGTGTGATCCTTTCCTTTATCCGTGGAAGAAGAAGCCGATGTAGACATTTTAGAAGGTAGGTTGATTCTATTCTTCTCAAGAAGATTCTTCAACTCATCAATATCCTTCTTATAACAATGATGTTCGTCATGTCTCAACTTCTTGCAATATCCATAAAAAATATTGTCCTTATATGATTTCCTCTTAGGCGAGAATGGTGAATCACCTTGTTGTGGTTTAGACTTAGGTTGCTTTTGATTCTTTCCTTTTCCTTGATTACATTGATTCCCTTTATTAGCCACCAAAGCTTGTGACTTTGAAGATTTGAGAATCCCCATCGTTGTCAACTTAGATTGCTCAAGTATCAACATCTCTATGAATGAATCAAATGAGGGAGAAGTGTATGAGGAACCTTGAGCTAACCTATGGGTGTGAAAGCTAGATACAAAGGCTGCATACTCTGAAGGAAGCTTGTCCAAGAAGTTATAAACTAATTGAGCATCCTTTTTGTCAATTCCACAATCCTTTAGCTTTGCTCTTACCTTAATTGCTTTTGTGACATAATCTTGGATTGTATCAAAATCCTTGGGATCCAAAGTTGTGAGCTCACTATCAAGCTTGTAGCCCTTAATCACATCAACTTGACCATACAATTTCTTAAAAATATCCCAAGCCTCTTTAATTGTAGTACACTTATCAATGTGAAAAATGAGGTCATCTGATACATATTTTATAAGAGTTCCAAGTGCCATAGCATTCTTAGTAAGCCATTCCATTTGAGCATTAGGATCATCCTTAGGATCAGGTGGTGTTGTAATTGTTTACATAATGAATGAGTCCTTTTTCCATTAGTTTACTCCATGCCTTAATTTTTCGTGATGCATAATTATGAGGAGTTAAAAGGGGAAATTTAGGATAACCCATAGCACCAAAATGAAAAAACACAAGATAGAGAGAGGCACAATCACACAAGACACCCCCCCAAAATACTCAATCAAGAAATCCCCCCAAAATAATGATTTTGGCACTTTATACTTAGTGCATATACAATGAGCCACTTGCAAAACAAGGCAAAGTGGACTTCAGATTTCAATTTACAACTTCTCAAAATGAGATCTAAGAGACTTCAACAAATACTACTAGTGATCTAAACTGAGATCCAAGCAAAATGCAAGTACCAAATATGCCAAAAATGGCCAAATACTAAAAGTACAATTTCTACTTAAAATCACTACAAACAAATGGAAGATTATGAAAGTAGATGAAAAAATATGCACTTTCAAAAAAAAGGGCACCTGAAAAGGAGTCCATATGAGCCCAAACGAAGCCTCCAAAGTTGATAAAATCAAGATTTCATGATTTCTGAAAAACTTGTATCCGAAAATCAGAAAATGCCTGCACCATTGTACAGATCATAAAATTCTACCCAAAAACAAAAAAATTTGCTTGAAAAAATGAGTGCCGATGAGTGAGATATCGCTATTCGAAAAATGCCTGCAAAATTATAAATTCTGGAAAATTTCCACCGTAGTGTCAAACTTCGAATGCCTCTAGATTTGGCCTCCGAAGTCCGATTTGGATGAAAGAAAAGGAAAAACTGACTTTCTTGGACCTCCTAAATCCAATGATGACCTCAGATTTGATCCATCAAGCTTCAATAAAAACCTGCAATAGAAATCTCCAAAATGCAAACCCCAAATAACATCAAATTTCTCTCAATTGGCAAACCAATGACACTCTAATGGCTCTGATACCATGTGAGATTTTGCCAAGATCAACAGGCAATGGAAAACACAAATGAGAGAGACAAATATATGATAGAAATAAACTATATTCTATCAAGAGAAAATACTGATCAACTGGATCATCAATTGTTACATACAATTAATATGAGCGTCCTTATATAGGCAAGGCTATATGGATATGTGAGCACACAAACATGACATGTGTCTTAATAAGAAATAAGGGTAGGTAGGAAATAGGTGTGGGTAGGTAGGAGAAACAATGTAATAGTCCACATGAAGTGGATCACCCACTGAATGTGGAGTGTAACAACAAGATCAACACCATAAAAGGTGGAAATTCTCCTACACACACTATCCCATTGTGGCACAAACACCCAAGTGTCTCATACCCAACCTACTATGAAATGCATGTACCTAAGTAAACTTAAGTAAGGTGTAATAATATCCAAGATGAATAATTATTTACACCAACAGTTATCACTATTGTATTTTGGTCCAGGGCATATCAGTTGGCTACTTCAGAAGGAGAACCGCTAGCAGATCTGACCAATAGCATGCACCTCAAATGGTTTCATACATAAGCTGTATAAAGAATTAGGCTCCCATACATACCAGAAAAACACCAAAAACATTCAGATAAATATCCTGAAGAAAATTAAAAAAATCAAAATAGTAAAGAAAAATCATTCATCCAAACAGTGAACAACCACTCCGGTGGCACCTTGGGTAAGTACGATGGTGAAAACCTAGCAAATAGTCACCACTCATAAAGGCTATGGCTCCATTTGTCTTTTAGACTTGTTGTGATCACATTTCTTGCATCCATTCATCCATCAGTGAAACCATGGCTTGTTATTAATCTACAATCAAGGTTAGTACTTCATGTGTCCTGCATCCTGCTTTTCATAGTAATGTCTAAACTGGGGGCAATGCTCTTAACCTATTGATGGAAGTGGATTCTACATTATTTTTGATTCATTGAGTTCTTCATTCAAAACATATCCAAAATCCAAAAACATTCAAAAACATATCAAAAATCCCCAAAAATAATAAAACATCAAAAATTAATCAAAAACATGGCAATGCATAAAACCTTTGTACATACACATCGACACAGACATCGAACAAACATTTTGAACTACTCAAATGATGATCACTTATCAAATCAACCAAACAATCAACACAAACACGCAAACTATTTTAACAAGGGTGCATCCTTCCTTAACCAAAACAAAGACATGATAACATTTTCTTTGACAAGAAAATTTTGTTTAAGCTATCAAGTACTTGGTCAATTTGATAGATTATTTATTCATTTATAACATGTTCCTATGCTACTCCAAGATATCCACAGGTGATTAGAGTAGCTAGGATGGCTCCTAAGCATTGTTTGTGTATCTTCTGTGAATTATTCCAATGAAGTTCTGGGGCATGTATTAATGGTGTCTATGTGGGTTCACTAAGCTACGTGATCTTATGCAAAATATAGTCATGGATCACTATGGCTTGCTGACTATAGTGTATACCTCGACCATATGAGCATGAACCATTATGGAGGGTCCATATTCTTTATTTATGCTGCTTACTTGCAGGTACAATTATCCAAACTTGGTTCCTACTAACTCATCCAAGATTGATACTACCATGCTCAGTGATGAAAAATAAGGCACATATGGATCGTCATTTCATCTCATCTATTTATATTACATTTTGTTTCATATCACCCATCCATTTGATCATTCATTATTCATATTTATGGTTTTTTTTATGCAAGTTTGAATATGAGAAATTATTTAAAAATGAATTGGTCTTGGATACAATCACGACGAATTTCTCTGATACATCATCAGTGCATCATGCAAATTTTAACCAACCTTGCATTCATCTATCATGAACACACGACATCATTATTTCATTACATTTAGTTGCATTTAAATGCATCTAGTTCATTTTCATTCACTTACATATAGGTTCATTACTTTCATTAAAGTACATTTAATATCATTTAGTTGCATTCATTATCATGTACTTTGATTTGCATCATTAAAATCATTCATCATCATTTACCATCATTTAAGTTTGTTCACAATACATTCATCTAGATTCCTTTAGTTGCATGCATTTATTTATCTATCCATTAGTTAAGTGCATTTATCTATCCATCTAGTATATTCTTATACTCATTCATTTTATCTTAAAAAGATTTCATTTCGGATTCATTAAAATACATTCATTATCCTTTTGATTTCATTAAGGCGCAGTTATTCATTCCCCCCTTAGTTGCATTATCATTGCATTATTACTTCACTTTGTCATATTTTAAGTCATTTAGAATCATAACAATAAACATTTGTCTCGATGTCTCTTTATACATTTTACATATACATCCATTTAGAAATAATCACATAAACATTTGCACTTTAATTTTGTTTATCCATCTTATATTTAACCATCTATATACATTTACATAAACCATTAGATTCATTACATTTCATCATATCAAACACAACTGTATATCATCATTTCATAAACATAAACACAAGTGCTATCTATTTCATAGTTAGCATTATTTCATTATGCATACATCATCATCATGGAATTACATACATAAAGCATTACAACCAATGAATCATAGATATATTCACTTGCATCCACATGTTAGCATCACATTCATCGACATCGTAAAATCATCATCATAACATGCATATAGGAATAATCTCATAAACATATACATCTAGCAACATCCATCTAAGCTAGATCATAGATCAAAATCCTGCATAAATCCATACATATCATGAACATGCATATTAACACAAAATATGGGATCTCCTCATATATCACATCATATATCATCTCACAACAACATACATGTATCAGAGTACAATGATGTCAAAAATATCAGCTACCAAGAGCTATCCAAGTCACAGTCCAAAATTACAATGTAATAAAATACATACAGGTCTCACAAATGGCAGTCTAACCAAATTTTGCACCACTATCACCACCTACACCACCATCACCACTTTCTCCCCCACTACCCCCTGCACCACCCGCACTACCTCACCGTGGAGGACCTGTCACACCACCACTGCTCTGCATCCTCTGAGACTACTCTAATCTCTCCCAATGCATTTGTGAATAGCTTAGTGCCCACTTAGTGACTGGCATCACTTGCTCATATAAACTCCGCCAATACTTTATGTCTACCTGAGCTCATCGTATCTCCATCAACACCTCCCTAGTAGGACCCTATGCTCCTACCCTAACTTGCACTCTCTCCTGTAGCTTTGTCAATCTCTCCACCGCATCATCTCTCCCTCGCAGTACTACAGTCAAATCTGACTCCCGTGCAAACAACTGAACATCTCTAGCTACAACCTCTACCTCCATATCCTCCAACTGAGTCTGCAAAAATAATATCATTTGATCCCAAAAATTTCCTCCTCCATCCCTTCCTCCACTTGTAGCTCCCTCTCCTCCTCCAGTGGCTCCCTCTCATGTATCCATAGGTGCCTCTCCCTCCCCCATATCCCTACCACCTAATCTGACTCCTCCTTGCATCAAAGGCCCCTGTGACAGTTGCAATGGCTACCCGCCTCTCCCTCTCTGTTGTAACTATCCATCTCCACAACCTCCACCTCCAAATCCACCACCACCTCCAAAACCACCACCCCCACCTCCTCCTCCTCCATCACCTCCTCCATCCCCTCCTCCTCTGTCACCTCTCCCTCGTCCACCTACTACAAATCCTTGACCCCCTCTCCTCCTCTATCTCTATCTCCTATCCTCCTCAAAAACTATAATCGGCTATGTTGGATCTGATATGTGCGGAATAGGATGTGCAATAATGTAGTATGTGTACTCATCTGTCACCCCTACATCTACAATCCCTGGCCTCATATGCCATGGTCTCACCTATAAAGTCTGAAACTCTACTAAAGCCTAATCATATGGTAACACTGACCCCCACTGGAACTTCTCCCGTACCACCCGTGCATACTCTCTTGACCCACTCAGCAATCCCTGCCTCCATTCAAACTGCCTCATCACTCTGCAAGGTACCTGTCTCTCCATATTGTAGGATGTCCTACCAATCAAGTACCGTATCATAAATACATAAGGCAAGGCCTCTGCATCATCATCCCAGGGCTCACACTCAATATAAGGCCTCCAGATCACTATATCTAGATCATCTAATGCCCACCACCACTGCTCTAACTTCCCCAGGTGGGGCTGACTCATCATACCACCATACATATACACATAGGGCTGATCCATTGCCCTAAATCTTGGAGTAACAGGTCAAGTCATAGGTAGATGCTCCCATTCCTATATATGCAATAGAGTGATCCCAGCTCCTAGTGAGCTCGTCTCTTGGTACACCACCTCATGCAACTCCTGATATAGGTACAATAGAATGCATGGTCCCCATGCAAAGTAGGTCTCCTCAGTCATCATCTTCTCTATAACCTAGCCCTAATGCACAACTAGTCCATGTGATCATCGATCCAAGCATAGTAGGCCCCCAACAATCCCTAATAGTACAACTGGCAGTGGCTCATATAATGCCACTATATCTTCCCACGCTATAGAGCCATTGTGAATAAACACATCCTCATCAAAAACCATTGTACAATTGTTGTCCCCCATGCTCAATCATATGTCACAAGATCCCCTCATATAAGGATGTGTAAGATCCGCCACACATCCTCTAGTGTCACAGTCATCTCTCCATTGCGAAGTGGAACTTACAAGTCTCGTTGTGCCACCGCTCCACCAATGCTATCATCAAGCCACGATTTATCCAAATCACTAGCATATACATCACATCATACAGACCTGTCACTACAATGCATTCAATCTTGGCCTCTATCAACTGATCTCTCAGTTGCTATGTAGCTAGATGCCTCTCCCGCATCTGTAACACAAGAAGATCCTCCTACACACGCACAACAACCATCATCATTAGTTGTTTTGTTTCAAACTTTCTTAACTTTAAACCTAGACTATCAATAGATACTTTGATCAAGTATCTTCGGGTCTCAAAAGGTAAGCAATCATGGCGCACCTAGACTACAATAGGCATTTATCCTAATGACCTAGTCTCATCGAGGTTGCTATGATTCAAAACAACTAATCCATCCATCCATCCACCCAACATCGACATCAGGAGATTTTTTTTCTAAAAACACTGGGGCATCTATTTTTCACACAATAGCGCTACTCTGCTAACAATTGTGCTACAACAACTACACACTAGTGCTAAAAAAACCAATAGTGCTAGAGCAACTACGAAATAGCGCCATTTCAAAGCAACAACGCTACAAGGACTTGATAGCGCTAAAACAACATTAGCGCTAAAACAACTACTTGACTGCACTAAAACTTACAATAGCGCTAACACCACTATGCGATAGTGCTAGTTAAACTGACAACAGTGCTAAAACATAGTTTTAGCACTATTGTCTTGACTCAACTTGGATGCTTGAAAAAAGACCTCAAAAATGCATGAAAAACAAAATTTTAAATTTGCATACCACTGGTCCATAGTCATCTAGCCACTGGAACCAACGAACTCGCTCTAACCGATGATTTTTTATAGGTACTGGCATCTTTGACTGCTGCTCACTCTTTCAAAGAAGTCACTATCAGAGCTCTAAATCACTGTGGCAATGGATGCAAATGACCCTATTTTTACCCCTTCACACCCATATATACCCTTCGCCCTCAAGCTGATTTTACCCCGCTCATCGCCATGGTCCTCGTGAACTTCCATCGCCTCCCATTTCTCCATTTTATCTCTGATTTCTTCTATTCTTTCACCATTATTGCTAAATTCTTCTCTTCTACCTCCCTGCCAATTCTCATTCTTTTACGAGAGATCGCCTGATTTTTCAAAAAAATTCGGCCCATCTCTTGAGGGGACATACCACCCATTAAATTAACATTTATGGGGCATATTTCTTTACACCTATTTTTCTCTCTTTGAAACGACGCAATAAACCACACCGTCTCAAAGAGGGGCAAATGTAGTCACATAAATCTATCCATTTTAATTAAATGAATTTTTACTATTGATTTGATTAAAAATCCACTAAGCCAATAGTTAATTAAATTAACATTTAATTAATTCCTCTTCAATCATTCTTCTATTAATTAAATAAATTATTCAATTTATTTTAATTAAATTCATTACACCAAACTCACAACCAATTAAATGAATAAATCCTATTTATTTAATTTAATCCACTTCTCTTTTAAATAAATAAATAAAATATTTATTTAAATCATTTAACCCCCCACCACTTGCATTCTCCTACAAATGCAAGTTGCAACTACAAGTTGAAATAAATTAATTTTATTTTAATTTAAATCCTATTTTCCCCCACCCACCAAATCCACTTGCAATCCTAAATCCCCTTCTAGACCCTTCTAACCACTTTCTAATCATTCCTAATTAACCTAATCCATCCCCTAATTATTGTCACATTCCTAAGCAACTTGGAGTCACTTCTCAAAGACTCCAAAGTCTTTGTAAAGCATTTAATGCTTTATGTGCCCAACAAGCTAACCTCTAAAGTCTTCCAAACCACTTATGGCTCTTACATGACCATTAATGGTTAACTCAACTCACCCACATGGTTAGAGACTTTACCTCTAAACTCAACCCTCATTTAACCCATGTGTCTTTTCAAGCAATTATTGTTTTGACCATGGTTATCATCACTAACTCTTGCACAAGAGTTTATCCATTAGATAAAGGCATTATTCTTTGAATAATGAATTTATTCACTCAACTCAACATTAACCCTACCTCCCAAGTTAACCCTCAAGTCGTGTCAAGAATTTAATGCTCATTCCCTCTCCTCCCAACCCATCTCTTATTGACATTTGTCATCCTGGGATTGGGTTGAAAGTCCTCACATGGATCTTAAGCCCTTCAATCCTAAACCTTTTTGAGATTACTCAATCTCAACCATCCATTGATCTATTTTACCTATAAATAGAACTCATTTCTTCATAATCCAGATCCTGAAATCTTGTATGCATTTAACCTATAGTCAATTTTAGAGAGCATTTTAGCATAATAACTCATATTGTCATTTTGGACTAAAATAAATCTTAGTTCATTTCATAATATCTCATATTTAGCTTGTTATACACTTGCATAGCATAGTTTAAAGCATTTTCAATCCTAAATCTCCATAAGACATTCATAGTGCAAAAAGTTGTTGAGAGCTACACTCATTTGGAAACTTGGATAGGAGAGGAACAAGGGAGGAGGAGCTACAAGCATGGTGGAAGGAATTTGGAGATGCCTTGTTGCATTTGTTTTCTTTATTAAATGCTCTATTTTTCTTATAGTGTCTCTCCTGGTATGCCTGTTTTGGATAGTTTTTAATTTGTGATTTCTAACACTAACATCTAACAATTGGTTTCTTGTTTGTTGTTTTGTGTTTGTTTATCCTAACTATCATTCCTTTTTGTAGAGCATCAGGTTCAATATGAACTTCAAGACCCTTCCTCTTTCTACTTTTCTCTAGGACAACATCAATTAGTGCCTGAATATCCTTTGAGACCTTATGTACAAATTTACCTGCTTTTCCTTCTTGTTTCTCCCTTTTCTTCTAGTTGAACTTTGTTTAAACCTCTAGAATATTCTACTGTGCGGTTTCACATGGCTTCTATGCCTCATCTATTAGTGCATCAATTATCATTTTTGCGTAGGAATCAAGAATCCGTGCATCTACCTCATAGCCCATTTCCTCAATCCAAATCCTTCAGGGCTTAACTGCTTCCATGAGAGTCTCACCCTTCTTTACCATGAAGAAAATGTTGGTAGAGTATTTCTCTACTATATGCTCAGGTACCGTTATTGTAGACCTCATATATTTTTGAAATGCCTTGAAATACCCCCATATATTATCATCTCTTTGGCTTCCTAATGCAGCAATTGACTTTTTTATTTTCTTCCTAACAGAATGTCAAAAGCCCATTGTTTCCTACCAGAACTGGGTGTATCATTAAAAAAATATAGCATCAAGCAGACTAACAAATTCCCATACTAGAAAGTACCCTTCTTCTCACCCTTAATCTTTCCTAAGATGATTAATAAATCATCAAGAATCCAACCGCAAATATCTAACTTTACTTTGTCTCTCATCACTTTATATGCAGCCAAGATGCATGAACTGGAAAACGAATTCAATTGGTTTGACTGAGTTACCTTATATCTAATAATCATGCTTCCAAATTTGATGTCTATGTCAATGATAGTGCTCACTTTCATGGATCTCTTGTCAGATGTAGCGTCGGTGATCTTCCTCACAAACTCATTCGAAACTTTCTTATCGGGATGTTACCCTACCAATGACAAACTAGTAATTGCCTAGATGGCTTCCTTAGTGATTTTGTAAGGTCTATCTAGCCATATGAATTCCCCATGTACTCTACTCAGTACATATCTGATTATTTCATCCTCAAACTCCAGAATATCCAGAATGTCTATAAACCCTAGTTCTTCAATATGTTTATATGCTGGTTTTATCTTTCCAGATTATCCAATTAGTTCACTCATATACATTCCCTTGATCTCTAAAGTTCGTAAGTCATCTATATGATAGCGAATGTATTCCCTAACATCCTCTACATATAGAACACCTTTTGAAACACGAGAAAATGATCCAACCAAATCTTCATGGGTAGCCACATGTGAATACTGCTTGATAATATGCCTGGGGCAGTCCTTGACCTCCACAAAAGTTGGGTTTGCAATAAAAATAGGAACAGCAAATGATCCCTCTTCCATGATCCAAGATAAATACCTTTTGTTCACTCTCGGTGAAAACCTTCAACAAATTCTTCCACATGCTGATGAAATCACTTAAGAAGAAATTTGATTGTCTTTGATTACACTTAGTCTCTCTGAATCAAGCTGGAATCGCTCTGAATGCAGGGTGATTAGCAATGAAGTATATTCAACCTTTTATCCTTTGAGAGAAAGACCTAATCTTCTATTGACATAAATGACTGCCGATGAAATATTCCAAATCTTGCTCAGATCATATCCATGCCAGATAATCCTCTCCAATAGCTAGAACATCTTCCAGAACCTTTTCCTGGGGCATATGCAACATCTTCATGAATTTTGCCTACTCCTAAGGCATCTGCCTTAGTTACCAGATGAGCTCACTACCAATGTAGGAGCAACCTCTTCTACCGGATAAGTAACTGGGACATTCCCATATGATGATTGTTCTTCAGTTTTCCTAACCCATCTCAGAGTATGATCTTGTTGGATTTCACTAAACTTCTCTTTTCCTTTTTCATTTGATCTTCCATTACTAACCAGTGAATTTTTGCTTCTACAGAACTTAGCAATATGTCCAACTTCATTACATGCATAACATGTAACATTGTTCTTTTGAATTACCTTGCTAAAACCAGTGAAATTGCTTTACCTACATTGATTAGCCATGTGTCCAAATTTTCCACAAGCATAGCATTTAACATTCATTTTGCAATCATTTTTCTTATGACCAAACTTATTGCATTTAGAACATTTACCCAGAGCAGAATCAGGGTTCTAATTTGCTTTGTTTCTACATTGCCTAGCCTTCTGACCAAATCTATTGCAAACAAATCATCTACCATTGAATTTATAAGCATTGAATTTCCTTACTAGTGCCTTATGGTTTTGATCTTCATTTGCAGTACCGAAACTTTGTCCTTTCTCAAATCCAAGTCCACTGGAATCTCCAGTCTGCCTCTGTCTTTTCAATAACTCATCAAGTTGTGGTAAGTCGATCTTCAATTTTTCTTTGTATTCACTTGCAACAGTTAAATCTTCTCTTAGTATTATCATTTTCCTCTCAAGCTCTTGCTCATTGCTCTGGGATTGTACCAAATCAGCTCTCAACATATCATTTTCATGAACTAACCTACCACATTCTTCAAACTTGTTCTTCAAGGATACAACAAGATTTTCTTCCTTTTTCTTTCTGTCCTTAATTTTCTTAGACATCCTCATAGTTATAACTTGCATTTTATTATTCATAACCATGTTCTCCTAACTCAATTTTTGACATTGCTCCTTAAGTGCATTTTTCTCCTCATCATCTTGATTTTGCAAAAGTTCCTTCCTTCTAGCTTGAACATATGATAGTCTCTCTTGTAGGAAAATAATGAATTCCTTAGAAGAATTCAATTCATCTTGTAGCTTTAATTTCTTCAATCTTTCAACATCATAATGTTCAAGTGCCATCTCAAGCTGCTTCTCTAAAGCCATATTCAATGATTCCGGTTTTAGGCTCTGATACCAATTGTTGGAAACCAATAACACTAAGATGGGGGGGGTGAATCAGTGTTATATTGAAATAGTAGATTTTAACCTTAACAAAACATTCATACACCAACCAGTATACCGGTATAAATAGAATTGAAAGAAGAAAAGCAACCAATAAGCCAAACACATAAATGAGAACCACAACACACTAATTTATACATGGAAAACCTCAATGAGGAAAAATCACAATGGGATTTGTGACCCACAATATCAATCCAATGGCCATATAAAGACATATTACAATATATGATGATCCTGCACTTGCAAGAAGGCTTACAACCTAGAGCACACTGCTCAATCACAATAGGAGCCTCACTAACTACATAAAATTCTAGACAACAATCTGGAGAAGTGTGAACTACTAAGATAGAATCTTCTATGATAGAATACAGTTCTGTTTTATGATAGTTCTGATACTTAATGTAAGTACATATCCAATAGCCAACAAGATGAGAGGGGGGGGGGTGAATCATACAAACTTAATCTTCCATAAAAACATCAGATTCAACCTTCGTAACATATACTTCAGTAATATAACCAAAACTGCTAAACATGCAAACTCAAAAGCATATAAACGTCATAAACCTCATAGCACCAGATTTAACATGGAAACCCAAATAGAGAAAAACCACTATGGGATTTCGGACCCACTAAGAAATATACTCTTCTAGAGTATGCTCGGTTAAAAGAAAATCATGTTAAAGATTACAAACACATTGCTAAATGTGACCCAGTTAAGGGATTTCCCTCAGATCTATTAGGATCTTCACCTTGTTAGAAGTGACCTTGTTAAAGGATTTCAAACACTCAATCAGAATGTCACCTTGCTAGAGGGTTTTACAAATAAGACTATTAAGTCCACTTGGTTAAGAGATTTTCTATCACTTTCACAAAATAACAGTAATAAAAATCTATCTGCAACTTCACATCTAAAATGCTAAAGAAAATTCTTATTTACTCAATACAATCTAGACATAGAGCTAATATTGTCCATCTGCTAGGCTTCTATACTTTGTTATTCAAATAGGTCTTCAAGCTTCTGTGCTCGGTAATCACTATGTAGCATCCCTGTTCATACATTTGCCCGCATACATTGTTTATCAATAGTTCCCTATTTATAAACAATTTACCAACCGCTTAATCTCCTTGATCACATTTTCCATGATCAATCGTAGCCATTAGATCTTCAAACTTCGACCAGGTTCAATGTATCCTTCAATCTGAAAACATTTTACCCTGCCTTGGCACTTGCATACATTTCTTGGAACTTGTGCTAGGGTATTGTGGTTCAATCTGAGTTGTAGATCTTCATGCCGATTTTCCTTTGCCATAGATTCATTAACAAACTTCATGCATGGCATACCAATCATTTAATCGGTTCCAGCTCATCAGCTTCCTTCATTAAATAACGCATTTAACCATTTAATGTATTCTATTACAGCTCGGTTACAACTCGGTAACAACTCGGTAAATACTAAACTTCACTCAGTAGACTTTCTGCCTTCATTAACTGATAGCAATAACCTTAGGGTTTACCGACTAGGTCCTTTGCTTGGTAACTTAGTATAGTATTAACCTTACAATTTACAACATATGTATGATGTTAAAACAATCTAAACATCATGATCTCATCATTGTCTAACTCAGTAATAGTTGCCCATTGAATACCTTATCCATCCCCTTATTCATCATATTCTTTCTGTGTCTTTTACCAACATCTTTATACTCTTCAAATCATACTTCTCAGGATATGGCAACATCATACTGAATTAGAAAATCAATTTCTTGACACCAATGACAAAATAATAATATTAAGACAGTAAACATCCTTAATCAACTATATCCATAATCATCAACAACCTTATCAATATCCTTATTGAAATGCCAACAATCTCCCATTGTCTGTTATAATTCCAAATGCCAACAATCTCCCTCTTTGTTATTGATGGCAAAACCAATTGATTTGACCTTAAAAAGATTTAGATTGCTGTGATTCTGAAATGCTGAAATGCTCTCTTCCTGTTATCAGAATTCTCCCCCATACATTAGACTTCTCCTCTTTTCTCCAGTCTTCTCCCCCTTTTTTTTTCAATCTTTACTCTTCTCTAGTATTTTTAATCAGTCTTCTTCCCCTTTGACAACAATGCCAAAAAGTAAAGAACTAAAACATAATTTCTTCCTGTATGAAGTGAATTCCTGCTATAATGTGTCAACTTAGTCTCGGTCAGAGCATTTTGTCTTCAATTCTTGTTCCTTGTATTGTATCCTCTATTATTTCCTGTATTATTTCCTGCACACCTTTAGAAAACATCATAAAGAGTGTAAATTAGCATCAACTCTAAAAAGATATTCGATAGAGTCATTGAATTGATGCTTTCACCGAACTCGGTCAGTGAGTAGAAGATAGGGGTAGGACCCCTAACTTACTTCTAAGATATTCAAAAGTGTCCCTTGGTAGTGGCTTGGTGAAGGTATCTGCTATTTGTTCCTTTGTGCTAACATACTCCAACACTACTTTCTTTTCTTGAGCTTCTTGTCTAAGATAATGATATTTGATAGAGATGTGCTTTGTCTTAGAGTGCATAACAAGATTCTTCGAAATGTTAATGGCACTAGTATTGTCACAGCATATAGTTATTGGCTCGGTAACTTTCTCATTTATACCTTTCAACAGTTGTTTGATCCATGCTATGTTGGTACAATTCAATGCTACAGCATGGTATTCAGCTTCTGTTGTTGACTGTGAAACACATCCTTGTTTCTTGCTAAGCCAACTCACTAGTCTTTCTCCTAAAAAGAAAGCTCCTCCACTTGTGCTTTTTCTATCATCAATGTTTCCTACCCAATCAGCATCAATATAAACTTTTAAATCAAAATCATTTCCTTTCTAATATACTAAGCCATAATCCTCTGTGCTTTTCAAGTATCTAAAAATTCTTTTGCTTGTTGTCATGTGTGTTTCCTTGGGATCTACAGAGAATCTTGCAACTATACCTACTGCATGTGTTATGTTTGGTCTATTGTGAACAACATATTGTAGCTTTCCAATCATGGATCGGTAAAGTGTCTCATCAACAGATATAGATTCATCATTCTTTGATAGTTTATAGTTGGTAGTCATAGGAGTACTTACTAGTATTGAATCCTCCATTCCAAATTTCTTCAAGATTTCCTTTATGTACTTGGATTGAGTAATGAAAATCTCATTTTTTATTTGCAGTATCTGTAAACCTATAAAATACTTTATCTCACCAATTAATGACATCTCAAATTCTTTCCCCATTTCATTTCCAAAGTTCTTACATAGAGAGTAATTTCCACAAAATATAATATCATCAACAAATATGGCTGAGATCAGTATTCCATTTTCATCATTCTTCATGTACATATTGTTGTTCTCACTTGTCCTTATAAAACCAATCTTAATCAAACAAGAGTGCAATCTTTCATACCATGCTCTAGGTGCTTGTTTCAGACCATATAATGCTTTTTTCAATTTACATACTTGATCTTTATTATTGTCTTCAACAAATCCTTCAGGTTGTTCAATAAAAACTTCTTCTTCTAATATACCATTCAGAAATGCAGATTTGACATCCATTTGATATACCTTGAAGTTTTTGAAAGCAACATATGCCAACAATGTTCTTACTCCTTCAAGTCTAGCCATAGGTGCAAAAGTATCACCATAATCAATTCCTTCTTCTTGAGCATAACCTTTGCAAAATAGTCTTGCTTTATTTCGAATGACCTTTCCTTTTTCATTTAGCTTGTTTCTGAAAATCCACTTTGTACCAATTGCATTTTTGTCCTTTGGTCTTGGGATTAGTGTCCATGTGTCATTCTTCTTGATTTGATCAATCTCTTCTATCATAGCATTTATCCAATCTTCACTGTTAAATGCCTCTTTCACTATTCTCAGTTCAAATTCAAATATCAGACATGTGTTCTGTCTCAATTTGTTCCTTGTCATCACTGGATCATCCTTATCTCCTATAATCTAACTTGGTGCATGATGTCTTTTGACATATTTGGCTAATACAAGCTCGGTAGGCTCTGTATGATCTTCTTCATCACTTGGTAACTAGATATTCTCTTCAACAGTTTTCTCGGTAGGACTTGTCGGTTGAACATAGACAAATTCATCATAATCTTCTAGCTCTTTGGAATTTCCCTCATCATTTCTTTATGCAAATTCATCAATTTTCACATTTGCACTTTCTACTATTTGGTTAGATGATTTGATCAGACATTTAAATGCTTTGCTTCTAGAAGAATAAGCTAGAAATGTTCCTTCTTCACTTTTCTAATCAAACTTGCCATTTCTATCATCTTTGTGTACATAGCATATACTTCCAAAGATTTTAAAATAAATTACATTAGGTTTCTTGTCATACCAGATTTCATATGGTGTCTTCAAAGTACCTTTCTTCAGTTGTACTCGGTTCAAGGTGTAAACTGCAGTGCTTATTGCTTCTCTCCAAAATGTTTGTGGCACTTTCTTTTCAATCATCAGTGTTCTAGCACAATCCATAATAGATCTGTTTCTTCTCTCAGCTATTCCATTCTGCTGTGGAGTTCTCGGTGCAGAGACTTGTCTTTTAATACCATGATCATTGTAGAATAACTTGAACTCATCAGATGTAAACTCTCCTCCTCTATCTGATCTAAAACATTTCAGTTGACTTCCTGTTTCATTTTTAACTCTTTCCTTGTACCATTTAAACATTTGAAAAACTTCTGTTTTTTCTTTTAAAAACATTACTGACATCATCCTTGAATAGTCATCCACAAATAATATGAAATATTTATCACCATAATAACTTTGAACTTTCATAGGACCACAAAGATTAGTGTGCACAAGATCTAAAATTCCCTTAGAAGTGTAAGACTTACTTGTAAATCTTGATCTTGTCATCTTACCCATCTGGCATCCTTGGCACATAGCATTCTCAGGTTTTTTAAGACTCGGTAGACCTCTTACTCAGTGCTTCTTACTTATTTTGATCAGATTATCAAAATTTACATGACAAAACCTTTTATGCCATAACCAGGTATCATCTATTTTTGCATACAGACACTTGTTCCAAGTTGAGTCAAGGTGAAATGTGTTACCTTTTGTTTGTGTCCCAGTAGCAGCTAACTTTCCATTCTTGTCATGAACTTTGACAATTCCCTTCTGAAATTCTATTCGGTAACCTGTATTGTTTAGCTGTGCTACACTCAACAAATTGTATTTCAAACCTTCAACCCAATAAACATCATTGCATCTTGCATTGTCAAGAAGTGTTATAGATCCTTTACCTTTCATCAGACATGGTGCATCATTACCAAATCTTACATAGCCTCCATCATAATCTTCTAACATAACAAACTTGTGTTTATCTCCTGTCATATGATGTAAGCATTCACTATCTATGATCTAAGAATCATTAGTATTTATGTGAGATATTAGGGATTTTTCTTCATACCTTTCTTCATCTGATCCATCTTTGATAGCCACATAAACTACTTCCTCTGTATCAGTTTCATCTAATTTATCATTGTTGGATTCCTCATTAGCTATTAAGCATGTCTTTCTATCTCTTCTTCTGAAGTCTCGGTGTCCTCTATAATGATTGTCTTTATGTCTGTCATTTCGGTAATCTCTCTTTTCAGTAGATTCTTTGTTAGGACAATTAGAAGCCATATGTCCTATTTTATCACAATTGAAACATTTCAAATGTAGTTTTCCTTTATACTTACCTTTGCCTCTCGGTAACCTTCTGGCTAATAGTGCTTCAAACTCTTCCTGCTTTCTGATTTCCTCATACAATTTGTGTACTTCTTCCATGTTCTTATGAAATCTTTCACTTGCTCCACTGAGATCTCCTTCAGAGTACTTATACACTCTTTCATTGTAATCATTAGATTCATCAAGATAAAAAGAACTAAATGCATATTCAACTTTATTTACCAAAGATCCACTGTTAGCAAAGTTACTTAACTCAAATGCATGTAGCTTACCAATAGTAGCATCTAAAGAAACTGGCATATTAGGTACAAACCTCAATTCATTGATTGCAGAGACTCTAATTGCATAAGCCGGTAGAAGGGTTCTTAACAACTTACTTGTTATATCCTTTTCTTCAATAGTTCCACCTGCTCCTTTGATTTGATTGACAAACTCCTTTAGTCTTGTACTATACTGAGTTATGTTCTCACCTTCATTCATCCTTATAGATTCAAGTTGTCCTCTTAGATTATCTACTTTTACTCTTTGAACATGTTCATCTCCTCCATATACTGATATGAGCTTATCCCACATAGCCTTTGCATCATTGCAACCTTCTAGATCATTAAACTCTAAGTCGGTCAATGCAGATATTATCTCAATCATTTATTGGATATGTTCTTGCTTTGCCTTTACCTCTTCCATTGTCAATGGATAGGTGCTCGGTGTGATGAAATCATTCTCCAGATAATATACAACATATTCTCCAAATCCTGATAGGTGCAGCTTCATCCTTTTCTGCCATGTAGAGAAACTTGACTTGTTTAGCTTCAGTGCATCCCTCTTATACATCTTTGGATCTTTGCCTCAAATACCTTTAAACATTTCTTCCGGAGTCCAAAGCTCTGATACCAATTGATAGTTCTGATACTTAATGTAAGTACAGATCCAATAGCCAACAAGATGAGAGGGGGGGGGGTGAATCATGCAAACTTAATCTTCCATAAAAACATTAGATTCAACCTCGGTAACATATACTTCAGTAATATAACCAAAACTACTAAACATGCAAACTCAAAAGCATATAAACATCATAAACCTCATAACACCTGATTTAACGTGGAAACCCAAATAGGGAAAAACCACTATGGGATTTTGGACCTACTAAGAAATATTCTCTTCTAGAGTATGCTCGGCTAAAAGCAAATCCTGCTAAAGATTACAAAAACATTGCTGAATGTGACCCGGTTAAGGGATTTCCCTTAGATCTGTTAGGATCTTCACCTTGTTAGAAGTGACCTTGTTAAAGGATTTCAAACACTCAATCAGAATGTCACCTTGCTAGAGGGTTTTTCAAATAAGACTGTTAAGTCCACTTGGTTAAGAGATTTTCTGTCACTTTCACAAAATGATAGTATTAAAAATCTATCTGCAACTTCACATCTAAAATGCTAAAGAAGATTCTTATTTGCTCAATACAATCTAGACATAGAACTAATCTTGTCCATCTGTTGGGCTTCTATACTTTGTTATTCAAACAGGTCTTCAAGCTTCTGTGCTCGGTAATCACTATGTAGCATCCCTGTGCATACATTTGCCCACATACATTGTTTATCAATAGTTCCCTATTTATAAAGAATTTGCCAACCGCTTAATCTCCTTGATCACATTTCCCATGATAAATCATAGCCATCAGATCTTCAAACTTCAACCAGGTTCAATATGTCCTTCGATTTGAAAACATTTTACCCTACCTTGGAACTTGCATACATTTCTTGGAACATGTGCTAGGGTATTGTGGTTCAATCTAAGCTGTAGATCTTCATGCCGATTTTCCTTTGTCATAGATTCATTAACAAACTTCATGCACAACATACCAATCATTTAATCAGTTCCATCTCATCAGCTTCCTTCATTAAATAATGCATGTAACCATTTAATGTATTCTATTACATCTCGGTTACAACTCGGTAACAACTTGGTAAATACTAAACTTCACTCGGTAGACATTCTGCCTTCATTAACCGATAGCAATAACCTTAGGGTTTACCGACTAGGTTCTTTGCATGGTAACATAGTATAGTATTAACCTTACAGTTTACAACATATGTATGATGTTAAAACAATCTAAACATCATGATCTCATCATTGTCTAACTCGGTAATAGTTGCCCATTGAATACCTTATTCATCCCCTTATTCATCATATTATTTTTGTGTCTTTTACCGACATCTTTATACTCTTCAAATCATACTTCTCAAGATATGGCAACATCATACTGAATTAGAAAATCAATTTCTTGAAATCAATGACAAAATAATAATATTAAGACAGTAAACATCCTTAATCAGTTATATCCATAATCATCAACAACCTTCTCAATATCCTTATTGAAATGCCAACAATCTCCCATTATCTGTTATAATGCCAAATGCCAACAGTTTAAGCTCCGTCTGTTCCGGTTGAAACCCTAAAACCCTAAACCCGTTTACCGAAATAACCCTTACAATAAATTCTTTACATACATAATCTCTCTAAACAATTGCATTCACATATCCATTCCATTACATCCATATCCCTAGTCTCAGAAAATGATCTAATCAATCTGCCCTATATACCTTATATAAATTTATGTCTTATGTCGGCTTACAAAGATATATACAACATCAGATTAAATCTCGACCAGATATCACAAATGTATAAACATTAAAACAAGTTACCAATGCCGGATCCAAGATATGTCAGCCTCCAATACCGATAACCTTTACTATACCATGTCGGCCTGCATTGCCGGTGACCAAAGAAATCCTTATGTCCTATTGGTGCCGGTGCCATTATAGAATCTGTGAAGTGCCTATCGGTACACCATATGAAGATGGAAAACACAATCATGTTGCCATCAATGACAACATAACAAAACCAACCAAAAGAGTGTCAAATGGTTAAACAAGTCAGAACCTCTTTTAGGAGTATACAAGATAAAGCATATTGATTTGTGTGGCACTATCAGAGTCAATAGTATTCAAGGTGATAGATATTTCATGCTAATGATTGATGATTATTCTAGAATGATGTGGGTTACTTTTCTGAAAGGAAAATATGAAGCATTTGAGAAGTTTAAGATCTTTAAAACTAAAGTGGAAACTGACATGGGATTGAAGATTAAGTGTTTGAGGTCAGATCATGGTGGAGAATTCACATCTTGTGAGTTTACTAACTTTTGTGAGAAGCATGGTATAAGAAGACAGTTTTCTACTCCCCGGACACCTCAATAGAATTGAGTTGTGGAAAGGAATAACAAAATTATCTTGGATGCTGCTAGAATAATGATGTTGGAAGCTAGTCTACCTCATATCTACTGGAGAGAAGTAGTGAGCATAGTCATTTATACATTCAACAAAGAACATATCAAAGGAGAAACTGGTAAGACGCCTTATGACACCTACAATTAAGTATTTCAAAAATTTTGGTAGTAAATGTTATATCAGGAGAGATGATATCATTGGGAAATTTGATCCTAGATGTGATGAAGGCATATTTCTTGGTTATTCTAATGAAAGAAAAGAATATAAATGTTATAACAAGAGATTGCAGAGAATTGTTGAGAGTGCTAATGTCAAAGTAAATGAGCTGAACAAAAGTCAAATCAGAGTTTATGAGAAGGAATTGGCAGTGGGAATGATTATATCTGAACCAATAGCACCTTTACTGGAACAAAGTGTTGAACCAGTTACTCCGGCAACATTAGATAATTCTACTGTAATTGAGGAATAGGGAAGAGGAACAGAAAGTTAGAAGATTCCTAGGTATATGAGATTGAATCATTCAGAAGATCCAGTCATTGGGGATAAGAGAAATGGAGTGATAACAAGAAGAAAACTCACATCTAATCAGGTATGTTTAATTTCATAAGTTGAACCCGTATCAATAATTGAGGCATGTAAAGATGAATATTAGTTGAAAGCTATGGAAGAAGACTTAGACCAGATTGAGAAAAATAACACATGGACCTTGGTTCCCTGACCTAAAAATAAAAAATGTTATTGGAACTAAATGAGTTTATAGGAATAAATTGAATGAGGACGGTAAGGTTATAAGGAATAAGGCTAGATTGATTTGTAAAGGATATTCTCATAAGGAAGGAATTGATTATGGAGAAACTTTTGCACTTCTAGCTAGGATTGAAGCTGTAAGATTATTTCTTGCCTATGCTGCTCATAAAAACTACAAGGGGATCTTGATGAGGAAGTTTATATCAAGAAACTTGATGGTTTTTCACTATCAAATGATACAAATAGGGTTTGCAAGTTAAGGAAAGCTTTATATAGATTGAAACAAGCACCTAGAGCTTGGTATGTAAGGTTGGATAAATATCTTTTAAAACTTGGTTTTACTAAGGGAAGTGTTGATAATAATTTATATTATAAGATCACTGATGATGATATACTGATTATTGAAGTATTTGTTGATGACATTATTTTTTGAGGTGAAGATAAGTTATGAATAGAATTTTCTAAGAATATGGAGAAATAATTTGAGATGTCTATGATTAGTGAGTAATTTTTCTTAGGTTTGCAGATTACTCAGACTGATAAAGGTATTTTCATCTATCAAACTAAATATGCTAAGGAATTGTTGAAGAAATTTGGTATGGGAGATTATAAACTGGTAAGTACTCCTATGGTTACAAGTCAGAAATTGACAAGAAAAGATGTTTCTGCATCGGTAAATCCTACAAGATACAAATCTATGATTAAAGGTCTGCTTTATTTGACTCATACTAGGCCTGACATTATGAATGTTGTTTATATTGTTTCAATATTTTAGAGTGTTCCTAGAGAAAATCATGAGATGGCGCTGAAAAGGATTTTTAGATACTTGCAAGGTACATCAGAATATGGCTTGTGGTACCCTAAGGATGATAACTTTACTTTATGTGCATATATAGATAATGATTGGGCTTGAGATATTGATGACTAGAAAAGTACTTCCAGTGGAGATTTCTTTCTTGGAAAGAAGTTGGTTTCATGGATCAACAAGAAGTAGTCATGTACTTCTTTATCTACTATTGAAGCTGAGTATGTTGTTGTTGCTACTAACTGTACACAAGTTTTATGGATGAGGCAAATTTTTAAGGATATAAAGATGGATTGTGATGCAGCGATAGTTATCCATTGTGATAACTCTACTACTATTGATATATCAAAGAATCCGGTATTTTATTCTAAAACAAAGCACATATCTATCAAGTACAACTTTTTGAAGGAGAAGGTGGAAGCAAATGAAGTTAGACTAGTTTGTGTGAACACTAAAGAGCATATTGTAGATATTTTCACTAAAGCTTTGTCCAAGAATTCATGAGTACCTAAGAGATAGATTGGGAGTTTCTGCCCCTCTGGTAGAGACTTTATTGATGCGGTTTGGAATCAATTCGACATGCACTATCAGAGATACTATTCATTTCAGCACTAATGTGGGGATGCTACTGCTCAGGGGGAGTAGTCAGCATTTGTGATTCAATGATTTATGTTCTTGCTTTGATATTTTTGTCAGATTTCTGGCATTGATGTCAAAGGGGAAGTGATATTGATGTGAAAAAGAAAAAGAAAGACAAAAAGAAAGGGGGAGAGATATTGATATTCAGAGTTGTATGCGGGAGATTGTTGGTTGTCTTCCATTAGGGGAGACTTGTTTGGCATATTTTTGTACTTAGATGTTTTTCATATCTAGTGTTTCCATCAATGCCAAAGCGGGAGATTGTTGGCCATTTTGTGGAATTGATTATGTTTTGCATTTATGTTTTGTCATTGATGCCAACACTAGCTATTTGGATGCTTTACCGACACCCTTCTTGTCCTAGTAGGTTGAGTGGGTTTCGGTTAACTTGGATCCGACATGATCCAGTATGCTCTGGTATAGTTTGGCGATGGAATTGGACTGTTCATGATACTCATGCTCATATTTTGATAGTTGGTTTTGGTCTAGTGATCGGATGCTATCCTTCTTGCTGAGAAGCTTGGTTTTTGGTTCCGAAAAAGGTTTCACCGGTAGAGCTTTTGGTGAAGATCTTCGATGAATTGCATAATTAGTGTTGGTGCATCTTCTGGTGGAGTTTCTGGATGCTATTGGTGATCATGTTCATGACTTGGTAGATGGAGATCATTACTGAAGCGTGTGGACCTATATTGGGTCCCGGTTGATCTAGGTTATGGATCGGCTTTAATGTAATGTGTGGATTGAACCTATCAATGTATTTCCGGGATGTCTTATGTGTTGAATATTATTTGTTTAGTCTAAGGCTGACATGGTTTGTAATTATGTAATTGGTTAATTATCTGGTGGCCGACCTAATTGTTTATGGTCAAGGGTTTGTATATATAGATGTAAGATCTCATTGTAGATCATCATGGTTATTGTTACAGGTCATGGTCAAGGAGTATAATGTGTGAATAATGTAATAGGATTCAGGCAGAGGAGTTGGTTGATCATTGGAGATTGAATTGGGTTTATGTAAGAGGATTTAGTCATCTGGTATTGAGCTTAATCAGAACTGTACTTAGGCATAGGAGATGCTATCTTTTGCAGTTCAACACTTCTCTGGAATGTAATCTAGATTTCTATGTAGTCAGTGAAGCTCCTTAGGTTGTTGGCCTTCCTGCAAGTGCACGCCCCTCAATTGTAATTCACATACTTAGTAGAGAAGTATTATCTGACAGTGGGTAGGATTCCCATCGTGGCTTTTCCCTTCACTGAGTTTTCCACATATAAATCTTGATGCTATGTGTATGACTTTTATTCTGTGATTATTGTGTATGCTTAATTGGATTAACTACTATTCTGGTATTAATGTTTTGGGTTCCCATATTAAAGTTTAAATTGCTAATGGTTCTGGTAATCTGTGACAACTGATTGACCCCCGCCCCTCTCAGTTGTCTTTCGGTTATTTGAACTGTCTAACAAAAAATTCTTCCACTACATTAACCAATGACTTGTATTTTATAATTATTAACTAGATAGATTTCATGTTACAACATTCCTTTAAGATTAATTTATAGTTTCTAGGAACAAACCACCTTTGGCCTTATATTAGAGCTCAAATGTATATATATGTATATATCTATCTATCTATCTATCTATATATATATATACATATATACATATACATATACATATATGTATACATATACATATATGTATACATATACATATATGTATACATATACATATGCATATATGTATATGTATACATGTATATATATATATATATATATATATATATGTATGTATATGTATATCTATATCTATATGTATATATATATATATATATATATATATATATATATATATATATATATATATATATATATATGCATGTATGTATATGTATATCTATATCTATATATATATATATATATATATATATATATGTATGTATATGTATATCTATATCTATATGTATATATATATATATATATATATATATATGTATATATATATATATATATATATATATATATATACATATATATATATATATATATATATATACATATACATACATATATATGTATATGTATATGTATACATATATATATATATATACATATATATATATATATACATCTATATATATATATACATCTATATATATATGTATATGTATATATATACATCTATGTATATGTATATATATACATATACATATACATCTATGTATATGTATATATATACATCTATGTATATGTATATATATACATATATGTATATATATATATGTATATGATGTATATACATATATGTATATATATATATATATGTATATGATGTATATGTATATATATATATATATATATATATCTGTGTGTGTGTGTGTGTGTGTGTGTGTGTGTGTGTGTGTGTGTGTACATATATATATGTAATTATTTCTACATAATTGTGCAAAACTAAAATCAATATCTTAACTGTATTCCATTATACACTACTAACAAGAATAATTCCATACCAGAAGGATGATTTGTAATAGGTCAAGGTAACACAGGACAACAAAAAGGAAGAACCAAAGGTTGGTCGTTAAACAATTGTGTTGATCCTAGAATGGGAAAAGTAGTATGAGGAAAGATTGGAAGATAAGGTCTCTATTCAGACAAAGTAGCAAGATGTTTTTGAAAAGCAACACCAACTTGTTGTTGGAAATTAGTTGATTAGCCAAGATGTTCCTTGAATCTTGATCTATCAAAATTTGAGTTTGATACACTTCAAACTGTCGATAATATGATCAAAGATTTACCTAGAGAGAATTTCCAATTTGATCACAAGAAGTTTCTTAGAAATTGTCAAGTGTTTAAGCTTTCAAATTTGCTATAGAAAAAAAAGGGTCATACCTTGCACTTCTACCTAGATTATTTTTCTTCCTAAAGGAGGGTTGCAAATAGAGGAAAAGTAAAGTTTAGTAGAAACAAAATATGCATGAACTAAGAAAATAAAAACTCATTTAAAAAAAATATATTATATGTTTCTTTGAACAAGCTACCAATATGCCTTTTGTAAGTCCAAAGAGTAATTAAAACTAGAAATTGCACCTTAGTGTGCAATTGGTGCATCAAAGAGGTATGGAAGGTCAATTAGTGGATATTTTGGTTTATTATTTGCATAAGAGGGAGGGAGAGGAAGGGAGATAAAGGGAGAGTGATAGGTAGACAAGGGAAAAAGAGAAGAGGGGGGAGAAAGATAAGTAGAGGGGAGAGAAAGAGAAAAGAGGGGGGAGAGAGAAAGAGATAAGTAGAGAAGAAGGGAGATAAGAAGAGGGAGGAGAGCTAAAGAGATATGTAGAGAGAAAGAGAAAGATGCGGAGGGGGAGATATAACTCAATATGTAGAGAGGGAGAGGGAGATATATAGGTAAATGGTAATATAGAGAGGAGAAATAGAGAGTGTGTGTGTGGTTGTGAGTGAGAGAGATAGAGATAAGGAGGGTGATTTGTTATCCTTGGATTGTTTGAATGAAATGACTAATTATATAGTAACACATTTCAAATTATTAGTAATGCATTCCTTGATGTACATGTTTTTTATAACTTTTTAGGCTTTTTCAAACAAACATGAATATAGGCTTAATTGGTGTGCCTACACTATTGGTGACTAGAACCTCAAACAATGGTTGTAAGGTCTTGATTTACTTTCAAAGACATACTAAACTTTTGCAAAAGGTTGACTTACCATTTAAGAGCTTAAGGGGTGCAAACTTGGGATGTATGACTATTGGGTACTCTTTCATAGAAAAATAAGAATTAAAAAAATTAATCATGACACAAATATATATTAATACCATTGCTCCATCTTTAGTTTTAACACACCTCAAAGTCATCTGAAAATTTAATATTAGAGATGGTAATGTTATCATTTCTCTTAAGATTTCCTAATTAAATAAACATACTTAAAAGTAACTCTAACTAATTCTAATTGAAATCCTACACCCTCCCTACTCCACTTGTATGACATCCTTAGGGTCAACACCTCAATGACCATATAAAAAATAAAATTATCAATTAAGCTAATAAATAACTTAATAGGAAATAAAACTATTTTTTAATTTATTAAAATTGAAATATTAATGATATATAAATTAAAGTAAGAATTTAAATATAATTAAAATTATAATAAGATATAAATAGTTAAAATTAATTTCAAATCTAAATTAAATATTAAAATAAAAAATTAAATGTAAAATTCAAATATATCAATTTTATTTTTTGATTGTAAGATCAAATATAAATATTAATAAAAAATTATATTAAATTACCAAACAATTTAAACTATATATTTATTGAAAACTCTATATATCAATTATATTATATAATAATTATTAAAATAAAAGAAAAAAATTTAACATATTATAATATAATAATTATTAAAATTTTAAAATAGAAAATAATTTTAAAAATTCTAAATATATAGCTAATAACTATTTATAAGTTATATTTATTATTTAAATATGTATTATAAAAAGGAAATTTAAAAAGGTTTGAAATTAAAAAAAAATATGTTTCCTTACCGTTGTAGTTTAATGCATCCGCCGTGAGTTTGTTTCACTGGCTATCGGGCAAACATTTGTGCATTTAAATATTAAGCGATATAAAAAAAATATTTTATCTTCGTAGACTGATTGGTCGGAATAAATTGGCTTTATTTTCTAATGAAATTTTTCTTAAAAATAGTAAAAAGGCAAAGTATCAATAGAAAAATTAAATAAATATAAAAAATAAAAAGATTCTAACTTATAATATGTCTGAAATTTTTTTAGTTTGAAAGACTAATTCCAATACAAACTAATAGACAAAAAAAAGTTGCAGTGAAAACATTAATCTCAGCCGTAAAAAGGTAGAGACTAATAAATTAATTTATGATTAATTCCAGTTAACTCAGTCTTCTGGTTTACTGTAGCTATTAATAGAACAGATTGATAATTTTTATAACTAGAGTTGATTAAAATAACTTCTTTTGACTGTGCCCACAATACAATCTAAATTTATGTCATAAATACGCTAAATACGCTTTCTGCTTCGTTAAAGCTGCTCTCTCTCTCTCAGTGGCCAATTCTGGTTTTTGACAAACACAAACAAGAGCTTTCAGTCCGACTGATATACACCCACCTCGCCTAACACACTTTGATTACCAGTTAAATATCCCTTCCCGTAATACATTGTCTATTAGACTACGATTTTATGCCTTAGCTGATCTGCTGCTAGACAATATCTCTCTCACTAGCCCTATTTTGGATCTATTTTCGATTCGAGAGAATACCTCTGGCAGAATACAATGGTGAGCAATTAGAGTCTTTTGTGGCCACAAACGAGCATCTACAGCAGCCAGACTCCATGGCTTTTGTCAGCACTACAAATGCAACAGAAGTTGTCGTGCTGCCCTCCGATGAAGAATTTCCTGACGAATTACCAGTGCGTATTTCACGATTCAATCTTGTAGATCGAAGTTTAATCTTCCAATTAGAGCTGTATAGAGTAGATGATGGGACAATTAGCGATTCTGAGATTGATCGTATCGTTTCAGAAGACTTGTTGCGGATACAAAATGTTGCTTTCTTTCAATATATCATTCGGTGGGAAGGTAATAAAATCTGTTTTTTTGTTCGGACTTCTAATCAGTTAAGCCATCCGTGGGTGATTGATAGAATACGAAACTTTAATATAAACTTGCGTACATATACTTATCATGGTCAATATCGTGAAAGTCGTGGAATGAGAGATGAAGAGGCTGCAGAGATTTTGGGATCACCCACGTCGTGGATTGAAGGATTAGAAGAAGGTGAACAGATCGATTGCCCAATTTGCCTTGATTCAATTCAAAGAGGTGATCAAGTAAAAGCTTTGGCATGCAAACATGTGTATCATTATGCGTGCATCCTGCGCTCAACAAAAATAAAGCAGCAGTGCCCCTTATGCCGTGCCAGTTATGATTACAGAGAGGCCCAATCAGAATAGAAATTCTCTGTGCACTCTGCAAAAAAGACATTGATAGACTGTTTTGTTTGGTCTTTTTCTCATCAAAGCAAGAATGATTTCTCAAAGAATGTTTTAAACCTGTTTATGATTACAGAATGGCCCAATTAGAATATAAATTCTCTGCACTCTTCAAGAGCCGAAATGATAGACTGTATGTTCTCTTTGCTCATCAAAGGAAGAATGATTTCTCAGAAAATGTTTAAAGCTGTTTATAATTGTATGGTATTGTCTATGTGAGAGAAAAGGTAAAATCAAACCAACATGTTGTTAATTATTAATTTAGAGGTTTGGAGTAGTGGTCATTCGTAAATATGAATTAAATTTTTCTCTGTGTCTTTTAGCATTTGGTTTGATAAGATGTAGTCTTACTGAGTTATAATTCACTCATATTATATATTTTGTATTATCTAAAAATTACATGACTTTAGGTTAATTAAAATAATGTAAATATAAATGTACAATTAATTTATATTGTATTTAAATATTTGAAATTTGATTTAAAATATAATATATTTAGATTTAATAGTGAATCTAAAAAAATATTTTTTCATTAAAAAAAATTAATATTCAATAATAAATAAATATACTATCAATAATATAAAAATTGATGAATATTTAAATTTTACGTTTTTTTAAAGACAATCATTTAATAAATTTGTTATAACATTATAATCTTGAAATCGTGTGTTCTTGGATTGTATGATGATGTAAACTAAAAAGAAACAAATGAATGTTTTTATCCAAATCTAAGTCTCATGTATGAAGAGACTGAATTTTTGTTTGATTTTAAGTTCTGTCCAATACTTGTATAAAAAAACAATGTGTAAATAAAATTATGTAAAACCCAAAGGCTATTATGATTTCTCTTTTAAAAAAGTTAAATTTATCTATTTTGTCTTCACAGGCTTTCTTTGGAAGCCAAATCTGCCAAACAACTTTATATTAGAATATTTGACTTAAATACTCTTTACTATAACAATTTTCTATAACAGCACAGCTATGAACACCTTTAAAATAAAGATTGTATTACTGTTTTTTCAGAAGAATTCAACACAATAATTCAATCATCTGCTCTTTAAAAGCTGTGTATAACAATTCAATCATTACATTGCATTTGCATTTTCTTAATTTCTATTAAAAAACCATCACAACAATAGCTAAAACAAAATAATATAGAGAATGAGCCATATCGCTCGTTCTCATGGCAGCAATGATGTTACAGAAGTCTAATTTGGAGCAAGGAATAACAAAATAAAGGCATACTTTATTTATATTTATAAAGAATTAATTTATAAAAGATTTTATGTGAACCAAACAATTGGTTTAACAATTGTTTAGTATAAACATAAAATTATTTTTTTTTAATTTATTATTTTTATATAATATATCAAATTGTGTTTACAATTGTAAGTTTTGTTGTGAAAGGAAAGTACATATAACTTTCTTTTTAAAAAGAATTTAAAAGATATAAGAGAAAAATCAGATTAAATTTTATTTGTATTCACATACTATGATGGTTAAATTGTGGTATTACAATTCTTAGCACTAAGATTCAAACCTCCATAAAACATTACTTCAAAATTTATGTTACATAGACATGCACTTACATTGGGGATGATAAGGTGCAATGTGATGGTTTTAATTGTTCTATTAGGGTTATTGACACCAAGATTTAAATTCTACCAAAATATTATTGTTGAACATTTATGATACAAAGACATGCATTTATATAGGAGATGTTTTATGTAACATAGACATGCATTTATATTGAGAATGATCTAGTATGGTGTCATAGTTTCAAATTATACTATTATGGTTCTTGATACCAAGATTTTAACTCTACCAAAATATTATTGTTTGATATTTATGCTACAAAGATATGTATTTTATATAGGAGATGATTTGATAGAATGCGACAATTAAATTGTAGTGTTTAGCATCCGTGACACAAAGATTCAAACCTGATTAAAATATTATTGTTCAACATTTATGTTCCAATGACATGTATTTAAATTGGGGATGATTTAATACAATGCTACACTTAGTTGTAGCCTTATGGATCTTGATGCCAAGATTCAAATCCCATTGAAATATTATTGCTGAACATTTATGTTGGAAAGAAGTGGATTTATATTATGGACACATATTACTAATATATGAAACAAAAATTGATAAAATAGGTATATAGAAAGATATCTCTCAACGTGTCTGTATATATATAAAGAACTCTAAATGTATAGATATAATTACCATAAATTTAATATCAATTATTATAGATAAAATATGTCTTAAATTTACATATCTAAAAATATCAACAAGATACATCTCTGACCATCTTCAAATAAATATATTAAGATAATTATATTAATAAATAATTTAATTATTAATCAGTTCAAAATTGATTAAAGAAAACATGCATGATTTATGAAAATATTATAAAATCAACCAACTCAAGCTATTTATGGATTAATGTATTAAAAGTTGAAATTTTATTTTAGCTAATAATAGATTCAAAATCAAAAGCAAAGTCAATTGATATAATTAGGGTTCACTAAAATAACTTTAATTTATTCGGGTAAGATACAAAACATAAATACACTCTCTGCCTCCTTCACTCTGCTCCATCTCCGAGTTACTTTCGTGGAAATTCGGGTTTAACGAGAATGGGCAATTTTTTTTCTAGAGTTACTGAAAGAGCTCTCGCTATGCCTGAGACTCAGCAGGAACCTCTTCTCCAAAGACAAACAGAAGCAAGTTTCTCCAGTGCGACTGATATACACTCACCAGCCCTAACACACGTTGATAGTCAGTTAAATATCCCTACAGAAAATACAATGTCTGGTACAATACAGTTATATTACCTGGATAATCTGCCGCTAGGGAATAACTTTCTAAACCCTTATTTTTATGGGTTTTTGCGGCCACAGGATCTTCAAGCTCTGGCAGGAGATAATGGTGAGCGATCAGAGGCAAAATATATATGGAATATATTGAATGATCATTTGAATAAATAATAAAAAGATATTCTATTTTAAAAATATGGATATATTGAATGATCATCTGAATAAATAATAAAAAAAATATTTTCATTGGATGAGAGTTTTTAATTAGGGGGATCTGTAGTTAAATTTTTATTCTAATTTTAAAAATATGAAATATATTGAATAATTATTTAAATAAATAATTAATTAAATATTCTAATTTAATAATCTAATAAAAATTATTCTAATATAATTTTATTGAATTAAAAAATTAAAGTCAGGATATATCTTGCCTTAATTTAGTATATATATTAGTAGATATTTAAATTATATATAGCTATATGTATAATGATGTGTTTGTGTGTATGTGTATTTATTAATTTGTAATAATATTATAAAATATTTATATTTGCATGGGTTGGATTACTTATACATTGTATTAAGTCTATTTTTTCTAATTCAAAATAATTTTACAATGTAAGAAAACAAAATAGTCTTTGAAATTTTAAAAATAGAAAAAAATTAAGTTTAAATATTAATTAATTCAAGATGTTTCAGTCTTGTAGATTTCTGAAATTGAAGAAAACTATTTTCTATATTGTAAACACCTAGACTACAAAAATAAAATGTGATGACTTGAGTAAAACAATGCTAATTAGTTTTAGGAACTTACAATTGTAGTAGTTAAATCATTATAATTTTGATAAAGTATGATGAAGTGCATCTAAGGGTATATTCAATTTAAGTTGAGTGTGTTGAATCTTAAAAATATAAAAGAATCATATCAATATTTGATGAAAGGTATACAAAATGTTGTCCTAGTGTTGATGGATAAAACTACACTGATATGTTCTAGATTTTCTTAACATCGATTTATTTTAAAATACAATTTGACTAACTAGCCTGAAAAATATTATTAAAATTCTTATTTATAATATATCTAGTGTAAATTATCACTACCATATTATTTTTTTTTATATTATAAATCGAGATACCAAAAAAAGGGGTTTTATACAAATGAGTTCAGGGGAGGTGGGGCCTCAATTGTTAAGCAGTGAAACCAAAAAGATTTAGACGAGTGTCATATCCAGTGCACTACAAAAAAGCTCCAAAAAAAAGTTTGTGTTTGTTGTCATAAGGCACTAGAGGAGGATTTCATCCTCGTCCTCCAGCCATGTGGTCCTTCCATCCAAACCACCTTCTTCCTTTCCATGATTTGTATGCGCATGTCTACTCTGTTGAAGGGGGGAGCTCTGGTATCCTGAAGCTCTTTAATCAATTTCTTTACTGCACTCTCAAAGGCGGTTTGATTTTCTGCGATCCTTGCCCATTCATACCCATCTTGCATCTCGTATATAAACATGGTGGCTCGGCCTTCTTTGAGGAACCGCAGGAGTTTGTTTCGTTCAACATTCATCAAGAAGCAAACCTGTAGAGCAATTTTTTAATGTGTGAGTTTTTAAAAAAAACCAGTAAATCCCCTAGCATTAACTTGGAACTTCTCCTCATTTCTAAGTTTCGAAATAAACCAAAGGATAAAAGAAGACAAAATTTGCCAAATTAAGTTAGCGTCCTTTTTAAGATTATGGACGAAACTAGTAACTATATCATAAGTAAAGACATGCTCAATAATAGATATTCCAAACATTAACCAGATCTCCCTAGCAAAAGGGCAGTCAAGGAAGATGTGCTGAGCAGACTCAAGTTTATTGCAAATAGAACAGAGATCATATGCAGCCATGTTATTCCTAATAGGCAATCTATCTAGTAAGAGTTGTCATCTAAAACACTTAATCTTAGGGGGGATCTCCAAAGGTTCTCAAAGATTTTATACCAAGCAGTGGGGCTGTGGTGAACATTCCATAGGGTGTTGACATGGTCGATCACAGAGGTGTCCTAGTTAAGCAAGTTGAAGATAACTTTGGATTAAATTTTGGGGAGGGGGGAGCCATCCTTCCATAGGAGTGAGAAGTACCTATGGGCGTCAACCTGAGTGTTCCTAGGAAGGTTGAGGGTCTTACAAGCATGCCTAATCATATTGTAGGTTCGCTTATGCGAAGCAGGGAGATTATATTTACTACTAAGGTCCTCCCAGGTGATGAGGCTATCATTTTCTAGGATATCCATAAGATACTTGACCCCTTGTTATGCCAGAATCTAGTAGAATAGCCTTGGGTTAAGGCTAGTGGATTAGAGTTATGGTAGAGGTTCCACCATATCGACCTTTCACCATGTAGAGTGTTATCACAGTCAATGCTAGAATTGCCAACAAGTCTACGCACATGCTCCCAGGCTTTCCAGATGGACTTAAAGACCCAGGTGCCTTGGACAGACACAGAGAAACTTCCAGCAAGTATATCACTGAGTGGGAGGGCTTTCCATGATTTGGCAACCTTGGGGAATCCATTTTGAATGTTGTTTCTGACAAGAATCTTCCAAGGTTCTTGCCCATCTACTGCATGAAATATCCACTTGGCGGCAAGGGATATTCCTTGCAACTTTAGATCCTTAAGGCCCAAGCCTCCAAGTTTTTTGTCTAAGTGGCACCAGGCCCATTTCACTGCATGGGCCTTTCTTTTGCCCTTACCATCAGACCAGAGGAAGCATCTCATAGGCTTTTGGATTTAAAAAATTTGATAGTTGTTAAACATCCAAACCGAAGAGTAGTAGATACTGTATGAGGAGAGGATTTTTTGACATACTTGAACCCTACCTACTAGGGAGAGGATCCTATTATCCCACTTGTTGAGCTTTCTATCTATTTTCCCTTTGACATAGGTCCACATGTCTCAAAGAGAGGGAGATATAGAGAAGGGGATACCGAGATACCTGACTATCATATTTGGTCCTCTCCATGAGTATCCGAATTATTGTAGCTAGTCTGGAGGTTCATCTTTCAAGCCAAGCAGGATAGATTTGGAGCTGGAGATCCTGGCTCTAGAGGCTTTACCAAAGGTGTCGATTTTTAGGTCGAGGGAATCGATGTTTTTCCTAGAGGGCTCCAGGAAGAGAGAGGTATCTTCAACAAACTGGATATTGAGCAATTCAGAGTCATCCGACAACATGATACCATTGGCTCTAGAAGATAGAGTGTCATCTCTAAGGAGATAGAACAGGGCATCTGAGGCAATAACAAATAGAGTAGGGGTACGAGGGAAGCCCTGCCTAATGGATCTAGAGAGAGGAATAGGTTGGGACAGGGTTCCATTAACTTCAATCATGGTAGAAGAATCTTTGAGGAGAATTCGTACATAGTCACAGAATTTGTTAGGGAAGCCAAAAGCTTGGAGCATCATGAGGATGAAGTCCCACTTGACCCTGTCATAGGCTTTTTCAAAGTCAACAAGGAATATGGCAGCATCCTGGTTAGAAGTTCTGGCCCATTTCATGGATTCCCAACTAGTGACAAGGTTTTCCAATATGTACCTGCCTTTAACGAATCTAGTTTGGGTAGAGAAAATGAATTTTGGAAGAATATTTTCAAGGTGGGTAGCTAAGGCTTTGGCAAGAATTTTATAGGAGACATTAAGGGGGGTGATTGGCCTCTAGTTTTTAATGAGCGCTTTGTCCCCTTCTTTAGGGATGAGTTTAACAATACATTTATTTATGAATTCCCCCAGGGTGCCATTGTCAAGAGCTTCATTGTATATGTCATAGAGGTCATGTGTGACCTATTCAAGATTGGCTTTGTAGAACTCTGCAGGGAGACCATCGGGGCCTAGGGCCTTATTATCCTTGAGGGCCTTAATGGCATCGATAATTTCTTGTATAGAGACCCTGGCTCTCAGGAGGAGAGCATCATCCTCAGAGATTCTTTTAGTGATGATGGTACTACATTTGAGTCGAGCCTCTTTCGAGGCTTCATTATCTTTTGAGGTAAAGAGAGTTCTAAAGAACATTTTGAAGGCCTCTTTGATATCATTGAGATCCAGGAGTTCCTTGTTGTCTACAGTTATTCTATGAATTTTTTTTGTGTTCTTCTTTTGCTTAAGGAGGTTAAAGAATATTTTGGAGCTTTTATCTCCAAATTGGAGCCAGTGGTTATGAGTTCTAATGAAGGCTCCCCTGATTTTGACCTGCTGGTGCTTTCTAAGGATATCTCTAGCTTTAGAGACAAGCTTGGCCAAGGTAGGAGAGGAGGGATTAGTTTGGATATCTTGTTCTAAGGAGTGGAGGCAATGGGTGAGATTTTTTTCCATGGCTCTAGAGTCCTTGGCTTTCTTTTTGCCAATAGTTTGGAGTATTTTCTGCCAGGAGGAGACATTTGTTGTCCATCTAAGGGTGTAGGATTGGGGAAGCTGAGGCTAAAGGTTGAAGATCCTGACCACCTTAATCGCACTTGGGACATCTTTGTCTTTGAGGAGGGAGGTGTTGCGAATAAATTTCTTACTACAGGAGCTGCTGATAGGGATGGTGGTGTTTCTAGTGTTAATGACTACTAGGATAGGAAAATGGTCAGAAAGGGTAACAAGCAGGACAGCAACCACACTCCCCAAGTGGTTAGGGGAGAAGGAGAAGAAGTCATTATTAACATAAAATCTATCCAGTCTAGAGTAAATGTGATTAGGGCCTTGTTGAAAGTTGCACCAGGTGTACCATAGGTTAGAAGCAGTAGTTTTAGTGCCCTTAAGGGAGTCAAATAACTAGAGTTTTTGTTTAAGTTTGTCCCAGTGAGGTTTTTCTGAATTCTTCCATTCAAAAGGAAGTCCCCCAGCCTTTTCATCTTGATGCTCAGTCATATTGAAGTCTCCAACTACTATCCAAGGGATACTTGGGAGGGAAGTCAGTCAAATCCAAAGGGACACTCTTTCCTTGTAGTCATTAGGTGCATATATAGAACTTACACCAAAGCTGGAGCCCCTAATATCTAGGGTAGCCCAGGCTGCTCTCTTACATGGGGAGATCCCTTTATCCCTAATGTTGCTTGCCCACTTAGGGGAAATAAGAAGGCCAACTCCCCACTTTCCTTTCGAGTGGTTGGTGCAGATTTTGATTGCATCTCTCTGAATAAAGTCAAGTGAATTGTCAAGATGGAATCCCATGGATTTAAGTTCTTGCAGCATCAAGAAATCTAAGTTCTTGTGATGGCTCAGAGAGATTTTGATGACAAACTTCCTATCAGACGACTCAAGCCCTCTAATATTCCAAAAGATGTATTTCATTAGAGAGGAGGGTTAAGAGCATCAAATAGGGAGACCACAAGGATCTCCAAATTTCTTCTTATTCTTGGAGCCCATAGGCCTACCTTTCTTCTTAGCCAGGGAGGATCCTTTCATAAGGTCATCCTCATCTTCACTAACTTTGGATGGTTCATTCCTAGTAGCTGCATTTCCTCCTATGTCGGACCCAAACATCTGGGAGTTTGGAAAGCCAAGGAGCATTGTGCTAGACCTCATTTCCTCTAGACCCTTATTGGCATAGATTACTTCAATAACGTGATCATCCTCTAGCTCTTTGAGCATAGAAGCTGTCAAGGGGTTGGTGATGTTAACTTCAAGGGTAAGCCTTGCAAGTGATGAGGAGTCAAAGTACTTAGGAGTTTTAGACCTGATCATCAAACTTGGAGGGTTATCACTGGTGCTAGCATCATCAGCACTTCGATTAGGGTCCTCAATTTTTTTAACCACAGAGCTCATTGGGTTTGAGAGGTAGTGGGTGAGCTATTATTTGTAGGGAGGGGGTAATCGCAATTGCCGGTTAATTGGCTGATAGTTGGGATAGTAGGATGGATTTGGTTTGGGGCGTTCACGTTGTTAATTTTCCTCCTTTGTTTTCTAGAGGTGACCAACTGAAAAAAGTTAGAGGGCGATTTTGTAGGACCATTTGGTGGGTTAGAGGCTGGACCGAGGTGTTCAGAGACAAGGGGCATGTGATCAATATGCATGGATTTTTATTCTGTTGAATTGGTGACAAGAATAGCAGGTTCTTCGTTAACAGGGAGGGGTGGATGAATCTTGATTAATCTTGGTTCTAGGGTTTGAGGATGCATCAGTTGAATTAATGTTGGGTTTTTGTTTTCTGCGATTAATGATTGGGCAATTTTTTTGAAGATGCCCTTCTTTTTTGCAGAGAAAGCATGCATTTAAGCCTCCAAGCATTTCAATAGGGCAGCCAAAAGTTTCTTCATTGATGTTTAGGGTTAAAGATAGTGGGATATCAATCCCTGGCTTAATCGATACAAGCATTCTGGCATCTAGGTTAGGGATGATGCGAGTCATTTCATCAACATGGATTGTTTTTCCAAAAGGTTCCATTAACTGGGGAAGAAAACGCTAAAGAAAGGGGGGGACATCCTTGAAGATGACTCATCTAGGGGAAGACAATGCGAGAACCTCTTCACCAACCACCTCTGGAGACCAAGCTAGGGCATGGAAGGAAGTATTCCCAACTGTCCAGTATTGACGCTTTAGTGCCTCCCTTTGAGCCTCATGAGTGTTAAAGAAGATAAGGTAGAGACCCTTTTGAATTTGTCTACAAAATAATATTTTAAGCCCTAATTTTAAATTCCAGAGGTTATGAAACCAATCGTCTAAGAATTTAAAAGGTGGACATTTCTCAATATCAACACATGCAAAGAAAATGGCTGTATTACTTAACCTAGTCTTTTCTGAAGCAATTTCATTCAACATTTCAATATTTGGTGAAATGCAAAAGGAATCCAAAGTAGTGCTAGGGCACTTACCTTCCTCACTAGATCATTCTTTCCTAGGAGCCTTAGAAAATCGCGCATTAGGGTTGGCTCCATTTGTAGGTGGGGAGATGGTTTCGGCGAAGGATTTTTTTAGAGGAGAATTAGCTTGAGCTGTGGATTTAGGGCCATTAATGGCACCGCCATCTGACTCTGGCTCCATAGGGAGCCAAGGTTTAAGTCACATGAGTGACCAGGTAGGTGGGGGATGCTACAAATTAATTGAAGCCTGGCAAAATCAATTTGCAAACAAAAGGAAAAATAGAAAAGAGAGAAGTAGAGAAGAATTTCAAATCGGGTAGAGGAGATTTAACCCCTCCACAGAGATGTTGAGGTTTCCATGTCACCAAGGTCACCTCGAATAGCCCGCATACAACCAGTTTTTAGAGTTCCCAGACCCCAAGGTTCACAGAAGTCGAGATTTGCAGTTGCCGAATTTGCAGACCCTTCTTAATATCCTTCGTATCTATTCGCATTTTTTCACTAGCATATTATTTCACAAAGATGTCATTGAGTATTTGTCAACATTTTGATTCCAAGTGCATAAATGTCTAGCTTTAATTTACTAGTTAAATGAATCCAACATTTAAATACAATTCAAAATATATAAATTTACTATATAGATCTATCCAAAATTTTAAAAAATGATAAAATATAATGATTTGACAATATTTTTTGAAAATATGTAAGCATCTCAAAATACCTAAGTTTATAATATTTTAAAAAATATATACTAAATGAACTATACTTTATAGATTAACTAATAGTCAATTATTAATAATTAATGTGCAAAATAAATAGCTCTAAAGAGAATTCAATGAGTTAATAGTGTTTTAGATGTTAATTTTTTTATTTTTAATTAGATCAATTAAGATATTTAGAACTATAAAGGTAAAAATATGATAGATATAGAATAATACATGTCTCATGAAAATGTATCACACAAATACCAGTGCATAAAATAAGGGAAGCATAAATGAGTCATATAGATGCTTACACATAAAATCAGTCATATAGATACTTACCCATATGTTTATGAAGATGGATATATTGAATAAAATAATAGATGATAAATGATATTAATATTAATAAATCGTAAATGATAGAATATCAATATTATTAAATGGATAAATGAAAATATTGATCATTGATGATATATATAAAATAAATAGATTAATGATGGATAAGTGATAAAATAAGAATAATATTAATGATAATATTAATAATGAATAAATGATGAATATTAATAGTGAATAATAAAGTGGTTCCACCCTCACTTAAGATGACAAATTTTATGTATCTACATTTTACTCCTCTTTGAGACAACGCAGCTTGTCTCGTTGTTTCAAAGAAAATGATATATGTCATCGAGATATCCTAGTAAAGATGGTGATGATTGATTGGTTATGCCCCCTTGAGAGATTGATCGAATAGATTGATGGAGATTGATCTCTTGAAAGATTATGAAAAAGAGATTGGATGATTGAAATTACATAAGTGATTAAGTAGAGATGTACATTTGATGGAAATGCATAGTTGATGAGGCATAACTAAATAATTGATGGAAATAAATAGTATAGCCAGGTCGATAAGCTGATTAAGTTGACTGAGCTGATTAAGTTGATAGGGATTGATGCTAGCGCAAGATAAGGTGATCCAAGGATTGATTGATTGATTGATTGGAGGGGCATTGAGATTGCAAGATGCGAGTTGGTTGATTTGATAAAGTGATTAAAGATTCAAAGACATGCATCAGTTGGATAAAGCGAATGATTGATTAATCTAGCTACAATGAGAAGAATGAAGAAGATGAAAGGGGTGATGAAAGGATAAAAGTGATGAGACAAAAGAATGATGAGAAAGAGAATATGAAATTCATGAGAAGTCTTGCGCTTTTTAAGTGCTAAGGTTATCATCTAGCTTATTATGACAAATGGAAAAACTCATCTGGATATAGATTAGACCCAAATGATTCAATACCAAGTGCATCAAAGAAAACACAACAAACAGGAAAGGATTGCCTCAGTTCACATCAGACTATTATGTCCTCAATGATCTTATATGATCATGTCCTTAGACGAGTCATCATATTACTAAGGAACAATTCATAATCAACAAGCAAATGAACATGCCCCATCCTCACCTTTCTAGTCAAAGATATCTTGCAGATAAAATCTTTAGTCAAAGAAATCCCTAAAAAGATAAAAGACATGTCACCAAAAAAAGAAAATCAGAAACAATCAAAAGAGAATAGGCAAATAGAAAAACAATATGTTTCATGTCGAATGATTTTCAATCACAGTTAATGTGTTTGGGTTTATAAGTTGATCAAATGTTGTTAAGTTTCCTCAATCTTAGTCTCATCATGTCATGATTTCATTGAAGTTCAAAACTGCATGCTTGTCCAAAGTGTTTGTGTCTTTGCAATGTTTATTACAATTTTTATTCTTTTTTCAAGATAATTTATGATTTTTGTGATTTTTTCAAGACATTTTATGATTTTTTTTATTTTTTCAGGATATTTTATTATTTTTTATGATATTTTCAAGACCTTTTATGATTTTTATGATTTTTTCAGGATATTTTATGATTTTTTATGAATTGTTCAGGACATTTTAGAAGATAGTTCCTCCAACCGTGAGATGCCAAATATCCCAAACCACTCCTAAGGTTGATGAGATGCCCTAGTGAGGGATAAGACTAGCTTATGATGTAGGAGTAGCATGCGCATGGGTTATGCAAAACAATCCACAAGCTATAATGGGGGTGGTAAGGCTATTATGGAATGGGAGGGTAGATATGGATAAGGCATGATCAAGTAGAGTAATGAAGGAAAGAGAAGCCAAATCTCTACACAAGGTGTTGGTTGCCCGATTTTCACCATTGTACTTATCCAAGGTGCCTGTTTGTCGGGTTTTCACCAATGGATGAATTTATTTCTCTTTACTTTCTTGATTTTTCACCTTTTTTGTGTGTCACAAGGTGCCTGTTTACCAGGCTTTCACTAAAGTGACAATTTTTTTTAGGAATTTTTTCTCAAATTTTTCTATTTTTTTAATATCTTTTAAAGAAAATCTTTGAAGCATTTAGGCATAAAATCTATGAAGGTGAATACTATTAATTGGATCTTCAAGTAGTTCACCCTCTAGAGTAGCCAATTGATATGATCCTAACGCACATGCAACAATAATGATGTATGAGCCCAACCAATTTGATTCAAATGTGGGTTTTTTCTTTTCTTGATCTTGCTGAGAAACTTGATATTTGACTGGATGATGAGTATATTTGTCTTTTGCGTTCCTTTCTAAAGAAAATGGACTAGAATTACTAATGTGTGCCCCAAATAATCTATATGCATATTAACTAAAGAGGTTTGAGTAGCTCTTGATATCAATAGTCTTGAGAGTGGTTCCAACAAAGAATTCATTGAATATATTACCAACCCCTTTGAGAACTCGTATAACCTTTCCATCTCATCCACTCCTTCCATTTCCGCTCCTCTCCTAGACTTGGATCAACGAGAATTAGAAAGCCCCTTACTCATTGAAGATAAAAAATCAAGTTATAGAAAAGAAAATATAAAAGTTGTATGAGTTGTTCGATGTGTATGTGAAGCATTATAGTGATCTAGAAGCATTATAGAGTAGTTTGAAGATAGCTTAGATTTTTTTTAAATTGTGAACTATGATCAACATTTCAATGGATGTGGTTCTCTACAATTGAACTTTATTGATGTATTTTTATCTAGAGTATTGTATCTTTCTATAAAAAAGTGATCTTTAGTGTTTGAAAGTCTCTTTTGTATCTTTCCTTAAGGTTGCATGCCATAGCTTGGCAAGTCACTTCAGGGGTAGCGAGATCAGTGGCCTCTAGTCTATAATATTATAACTTAGTCATTCATATAATGAGGTAGTTCTCACCATGGTTTTTTCTAGTTTGGGTTTCCCATGAAAAAATCTTGGTATTATTGTGTGGTTGCTTTTATTGTTTCAATTGTTTAATTTCATGCATAGAGTATATTGAATGAATGATATGTTACAAGGTTAATTCTATTTAATTTTTTTTATATGTTAATTATCATCCCTGTCAACATAAAATTATTATTAAAACAAGGTTCTTGAAGTAATAGCCTAAACAAATGAGGTACATATGGGTTTCTAAACACTATGTTTGATTTTAATTTCGATGATATGGAACAAAATAAATGGGATATTGATGTTGTGGTAGGCATGGATGGAGAGTTGCTTTAAAAAATATGGATGAAACTAAAAGAAAGTGCAAGAAAGATGAAGAGAAGATCTTCTATCTGAGAAAATTACTCGATGAAGGAAGGGAGGCTATTAATAATCTTGAAACAAAGATACATGACAAGTCTGAAGAATGTATCAAACTTGATGAAGAAGTGAATATGCTGAGGAAAAAGCTAAAAGAGGAAAAAAAAATAATTAACAAAGGTTTGAAGTTTAAAGGTGGAAGTGAGGTGCTCGATATGATGCTCAATGCTCACAAGCAAGAACAAAGATAAAGGTGGACTTAGATTTGAAAATGGTGAAAGTTCTAAGAGTTTAAATAAAGGAGACAAAGGAAAATAAAAAGGTCAAGGATGAATTGAAAGACGCAAACAAAGATCAACAATGTTTCATTCTAGTACATAACAAGTGTTGGACATTGGTCCTACTAGGATATGTTGTTGTCATTGATATCAATAAATTCTTGCTCTAGTGCTTGCAGATTGGTTTATTGGTACTATGGTTTAGTGTATGGAGTATTTATAGTATCACTATATTCTTCTCTATTTGTTTTGGTGATCCAGGAAGCTTAATTGATCATATCATATGATCCAGTTTTGTAGTTTGTTTTTCTAATCAGTACTTTGCATAGTTTAGTATTTCCTCTGATATATTCTAGTGTGATCAGATCTTGAGCTAAGTCTTTGGGAGATTGTTTGGAATGGTTTTTTGTATCTTCAATTCAGATGGTTCATGATTTGGTGCCCTGCAAGTTATCTTTCTTTGTGACATTTGTTGTTGTTTGAGTGTTATTGAAGTTTAGATGTTGATCAATGAAGATTTGATAAGTGGTGTTGGTGGAACTGTTACTAATGATTGTAACATTCTTGCTAGTGTTTCCAAATTATTTTGTATTTTTTTTGATGATCGACATTGATCGTTGTGAGAATTTTTGGTGATTTTGGTGATATAGAGATGTCCTTCATGCTATGTGATTTTCTTTGTGGTGTAGTGTGTTGCAGTTGATCTTGGCATGATTTCTAGTGGGAGAAGATGAGAACATAAATACCTTTATGGCTAAGATGAATGACCTTTCCGTAGGTGTCAATTGTACTGGTGGAACCCTTGAAGAAGATGAAATTGTTCCTAAGGTGCTGAAATCTCCACCTCCTACTTACAAACATAAGGTAGTTGCTATTGATGAGATTCAGAGTGTGACTATTGTGATAAGAGATATGCTATTTGGAAAGAATGTTACATTTGAACTAAGTGAATTTTGTGAATCACATGGAAAGACTGAAACAACATTTAGAGAATCTATATCTAGAAACTAGAAGTATGATCTTGAAGAATGCAAAATATCCAAATATGAAAGACACCTACGGCAAGTGAATTTTGTGAATCACATGGAAAGACTAAAACAACATTTAGAGAATCTATATCTAGAAAGAAGAAGTATGATCTTGAAGAATGCAAAATATCCAAATATGAAAGACAAAGAAGAGAGATGGAAGAGAGAGAAAGAGAATTGGATGAGCTTGAAGCATTGATTGCCTAGAAATTTCCTAACGGAGTGGGTAAGTATGATGGAAAATTACCCTTGAAATGTTTCTCTTGCTATAAGGTAGGACATTTTGCCTCTAGGTGCCCAAAGAAAATGACTAAGTATGATAGGCATGATAAATTTGATAAGCATGATAGATATGATAGATATGAGAAGCATGAGAAGTACATGATAAGCCTTACAAGTCTAACTAGAAATATAAGCATCAGGAGAACTGCTATTATGTTGTTGATGAAGGTGTTATAAATGAAGAATCAGAAGGTGATGAAGTTGTTTTTCTTTCCATTAAATAAGATGGAAATGTACCTATTGATTCCACTAGCTGCACTATTCAGGAGAGAGTTTTAGTTTCTAAAGTTGAGGAAAAAGATTAATGGATGATTGACATCAATTGTTCACATCATATGACTATTGATAAAAACAAATTTGTGAGTATGGAAAGGTATGATGGTGGAATAGTGATATTTGGAGATGACAAAGCCTATGTGATCCATGGTAGAGGTTTTATTTCTTTTGATGGTAAGCATAATACGGATAATATCTTTTATGTTGAAGGTTTGAAGCATAATCTGCTAAGTGTTGGATAGATGGTTGACAAAGGTTCTGATTTACAATTAAAGAATGGTAAATGCAAGATCCTAAATGTCTCTAGTATAGTGATTGCATCTGGAACTAAGACTGAAGATAATATTTTTCATTAGAATGCTAATGAGAAAAGTTGTTTGATTGCTTAGATTGATGAAAGTTGGTTATGTCATAGAAGAATGTGTAATGTTAATTTTGATTCAATGATTAAGATCAGTTCTATTCAAGTTGTTAGATAACTACCTAAGATTGTTATGCCTACTAATCTGGTATGTAAAGAATGTCAACTGGGTAAGAAAAAAAAAAATTCTTTCAAGAGCAAGTAGTATACATCTGATGGATTGATAGATCTATTGGAGAGAATCTATTAGCACTGCAATGTATACATTCAATATTCATATCAAAGGTGATGCTGATAAGACTCCTTGTGAGATATGGTTTGGTCATGTTCCTACTTTGAGATATTTCAAAGTTTTTGGTAGCAAATGTTATATCAAGAGAGATGATGACATAGAAAAGTTTGATGCAAGAAGTGATGAAGGAATTTCCTTGGGATATTCAACAAAGAGAGAAGCCTACCGATGCTACAATAAGAGACTGAGAAAGATAGTGGAAAGTGTAAATGTGAAGGTGGATGAGAACCTTGGAAAAAAATTAGAGGTTGCGGATATGATGATGGTCAGCATATTGTTCTAAATCCTATTCAGACTGAAGAATTGAATCAAAAGGATTCGATAGAGACAGTTAATCTAGATATTGTTGTTGTCTATGGAGAGGTCCAGGAACCTGAAAATTAGAACAATCAGAAGACTCTGAGGTACGTAAGATTGAATCATTCTGTAAATTAGATTATTGGAGATAAAAATAAAGGTGTGCTGACTAGAAGAAGGCTAGCTGCTAAAGAGGTATGTTTGATTTCTAAAGTTGAACCTAAAGATGTTGTAGAAGCTTGTAAAGATGAAAATTGGATGAGAGCTATGGAAGAACAATTAGATCAGATTAAAAAGAATAACACGTGGGAGATTGTGCCTAGACCTAAAAATAAGAATTTTATAGGTACTAAATGGGTATTAAGGAATAAATTGAATGAAGATAGTGAAGTTGTTAGGAATAAAGTAAGATTGGTATGCAAAGGATATTCATAGAAAGAAGGGATTGATTATGAGGAGACTTTTGCTCCGGTCTAAGCTAGACTTGAAGCTATTAGATTGTTGCTTGCATATGCTGCCTATAAAGATTTTAAGGTGTATCAGATGGATGTCAAGTCATCTTTTCAGAATGGTGATCTTGAGGAAGAAGTCTACATTGAGCAACCTGATGGACTTTCATTATCAGATGATTGAGACATAGTATGTAAACTGAAGAAAGCTCTTTATGGATTAAACCAAGTGCCTAGAGCCTGGTATGCTAGATTAGATAAGTATTTGATGAAATTTAGGATTTAATAAAGGGAGTGCTAATAGTAATATATATTTGAAGATTGAGAATGATAACATCTTGATTATTGAAGTCTTCGTTGATGATATTATCTTTGGAGGAGATGATAACTTGAGTATGAAATTTTTTGGTGATATGCATAAAGAATTTGAGATGTCCATGATAAGAGAGATTAAATTTTTCTTAGGTTTGTAGATTTCATAGACTACAAAAGGTATTTTTATATCTTAAACTAAATATGTGAAGGAATTGCTGAAGAAGTTTCGGTTGGATGACTCCAAACTGGTTGGAACTCCTATGGTGACTGGCTACAAATTGTCTAAAAATGATAAATCTCTAGAAGCTAATCAAAGTTTGTACAGATCTATTGTAGGTGGACTGCTATATCTTACTCAAACTAGGCTGAACATTATGCATGATACATGTGCATGGCTCTAGAGATAAAGTTGATCCGAAAGAGAGTCATGTCACTACTGTAAAGAGAATATTGAGATACTTGAAGGTAAGTGTGAATTATGGTTTATGTTATCTGAGGAATAATGATTTCATGTTGTGTGCTTACACTAATGTTGATTGGGCTGGGGATGTTGATGAACGAAAGAGTACCTCTGGTGGTGCTTTCGTTTTAGGTAATAAATTGGTTTCATGGGCTAGCACGAAATAGGATTCAATATCCTTATTTACTGTTGAAGTTTAGTACATTTTTGTTGTTGGTAGTTGGACTCAAGTAATTTGGATGAAGAAAATATTGAAGGCTATCATATTTATCTATGATGAGCCTACTGTCATATACTGTGACAATTCTAGTGCTATTAACATGTCAAAGAATCTAATGCAACATTCAAAGACTAAAAATGTGTCAATCAAATATCATTACTTGAGAGAAAAAGTTAGTGAAGAAGAAGTGAAGCTAGAATATGTGTCTACAAAGGAACATATTGATGATATTTTCACTAAAAATTTGCCTACAAATACATTTGTCTATTTGAGAGATAATTTAGGGGTATCCACCCCTCCTAATGAGAACTACATGCATTGAGTTGCATCGATCTAGTGGACTTCATAGTTTTATCCCTTTTCTTCGGATTGATGAGTTGGTGTTGCTCCACAGGCAGAGTTATCTATTGGATTGGTTATCTGCTTTTGTTTATCTAAGGGGAGAGTGAGTTTGGTTTTCTATCTTTGGCATTGTTGTCAAAGGGGGAGAGAAGCATGTGAAAAACTCTTTTATCTGCTCAATCTTTGGGGAAGCCTGTTGGAGAAGTTTTTCTTTCTTTGCATTGATTGTTTTTTCATTCATATGTTGCCATCAATGCCAAAGGGGGAGATTGTTGAATGTTGTTGCTGCTAGGATATGTTGTTGTCGTTGATGTCAATATATTCCTACTCCTGTGCTTGCAGATTGGTTTATTAGGACTATGGTTTGGTGTATGGAGTATTTATAGTATCATTATATTCTTCTATCTTTTTTTTGGTAATCCGAGAAGCTTAATTGATCATATCATATGATCTGGTTTTGTAGTTTGTTTTTCTGATCAGTGCTTTGCAGAGTTTAGTATTTCCTCTAGTATGTTCTTGTGTGATCAGATCTTGAGCTGATTCTTTGGGAGATTGTTTGGAATGGTATTGTGTATCTTCATTTCATATGTTTCATGATTTGGTGCTCCACAAGTTATCTTTCTTCATGATAGTTGTTGTTGTTTGAGTGTTCTTGAAGTTTAGATGTTGATCGATGAACATTTGATAAGTGGTGTTGGTGTAGCTATTACTGATGATTCTAACATTCTTGTTGGTTTTTCCTAATTTTTTCCTTTTTTTTTTGATGATCTGCATTGATCATTGTACGATTTTTTGGTGATTTTGCTGATCTGGAGATATTCTTCATGTTATGCAGTTTTCTTGGTGGTGTAGCATGTTGTGGTTGATCTTGGCATGATTTTCGGTGGTGTTGCATGTTTGGAGATTTGATTTAGGTCCATGTTATGTAATTTATATCATTATATTGGTCCAGTTGTTGATCTTTCTATCGTGTGATGCAATTTTACAATTATGAGTTGAGGGTTTAGCTGACCTTCTTGTAAAAGTTGATGAATTGTATAAATAGGTGATATTGTCATGTAATTTAGGTATCAAGGTTGTGTTTGCATTATTAAAGAGTGGTGTATGTGTGAACAAGGATTCATCTTTCAGTGTAGTGTATTGAGAAGAGATTGGTGTTGCAGAGAAGACAATTGTGCTTAATTGGAATTGCCATCAGGCATTTATAGATGTTATTATTGCAGTTCATTCCTTCAAGATTGTAGTTTGAATCTTGTTGTAAGTCAGTGAGACTTCCCTTAGGGTTGTAGCCTTTAAGGTTATTATATTTTGAGAAGTGAGCTCTAGGTAGTGTGCCTGGATGCATGTGTATTCCCCATTGTAATATTTTTTGCATACTACTGTAGAGTATCATCTTATTGTGGGTAGCTTCCCACCATGGTTTTTCCCTTAATCAGGGTTTCCATGTCAAAATCTTGGTGTTGTGTGTCATGTTGTCAATTTGTCGATCTTTGTTATTGTTTCAGTTTATCTGATCTGTATTTGTTATTGAGTTTGTAGATCCAGTGAAAACTGATTCACCCACACATCCCCCACTTCTCAGTTTTCCTTCATTATTGTTGCTAACAACAAGAATATTGATAGAATGATCACCCCTACTCAAACTAGGTATTCGTCAAATGTTAAGGCCCCTAACATTCTAAGTAATTGTCTTCATTTTTGGCATGGAGAGTGGTGTGCTCTCCATGACCTCATTATGTTGTCCAAAGTTGTTTGGATTCCTTCTTTAATCTCCTCCTTTGTTTTCTTACTTTTTGAAGGTCTCTGAACTTTTCTCCTTCATCTTTGAAGGAGGAGTATTTGCTAACATCTACGAAGGTGTTTGGTGGATAGAAGAAGGTTAAGGATGCTCTTTCTCCAATTTGACTAGAAGAGATGGATCTCCCTCTTTTTCTATAACTTCCACCTTAGGCCCTAGTACCATTTCTACTCCTAATTGGTAATCATTGTGATCCTCCATAAGGTGATCCTCTAACTTACTAGGAGAAAATTTTGTGAATCTTCAAATAAGGTCAATTGGATTGGAAGAACTACATTTCCCTCTTTTCCTATTAGTCCCTCTTCATCTTGAAAATTAATTTGTTAGCTACTTGGGAAGCATTATGCACTTGCAAGAGGTGATCCTCTAAACCCACTTGATAACATAATCAAGATCTTCAAATAAGACTTGATCTATTTATTCCTCTATTTTTTTATTACAAACTTTGAGCAATGATTCACCAATAAAATAATATATTTTCCTTTCAGAGAAAAACACTCTAAGATCTGAAATATTTTTTTAGTGTTGATTGTCTTCCCTTTCATGGATTGAAGAGAGCAACATTTTTGGCAAAAAGAAATCTAGAATATGAAGATTAACCAAAGCATGACTATTTGCATGACCGCACAAGAACCCATTATTTTGAAATTTCATTAGAAAATTTGAGGGAGAGGGATAATTTCATTGACTTAAAGAAGAAGGACATTTCAAAGAAGAGCCAAAATAAGCAAGTTCAAACAGAGACCAACTATGTGACACCAAGTCCCATAGGTTGGAGATTTGCATGAGATGCTTTATTTACTAAAGAAGCCCTACATTACTAGATTTGGGATTAAGCACCCTTATTTTGTATATTAGCAAAAAAAATGGACTTCTATAGACAAATTTACTAGGATATTAATGTAAAATGGCATTATGGGATCTTTCCATCAAAAAAGAGACAGTTGCTTTGTCTCTAGGAAAAGCAATTTGTTATTTTTCTTCGCAAAGGTGCATAAGGAAGGATTAGAAAATAGATCCTCAAAAACCTAAATTCCTCTTCCTCTAAGTTAAAGCACTTTGATGTCAACAATAATTACAAAACAACATTTTGAACCCACTAGATCTAGATCTACAATAACAACATTATGAACCCACACCCCATTTTTGGATTGAAAAAGGAGGGTTTTTGGAAAATTCTTTGATAAATATAATAAAAAACAAACACGAAGGGGATTCTCTATATGCTCAAATGACCTCAGATCATGTTGGAGGATGTCATGCCCAAAATTTTGGGCAAAAATGCAACAACAATTTTTTTTTAAACAACATAAAAATACTAAATACTCGACAATAAAGATGAGATAAATAAGTTTGTCTAAGCTAAGGGTCATCTCAAGCATTAAAAGATGGGCTCCTAGAGTTAATTTAATTAACTCAACAATTATAATGTTTACAATTAAAACTAGACTAATTATACCTGAAAAGGGGTCATCACAACTTTATTTATTAATTAATTAATTTTCTCCAAATATTCCTCAATTTTCTAATCAAGAGATATTACTCATTCCAATTAGTATTTAATTGCTATTGGACTAATTAAAATAATGTTAACACATATTTTATTGAATTTAAAATAATTAATCGAGCAATAGTAATAACGTGTTTAAATCCGTCTATTAAAATTAACTAAAGAAAATATAATAATAACCTAGCCAATAACCTCATTTAATTCACGAAATAAATTTCCCAAACATTAAATATTAAATATTTAATAGTTGACATTAAACTACCTCCTTAACATTCAAATAATCAAATATATAATATTCGACATTTAAAACGCCTCCTTAACTTAAATTTAATCATTATACTATTTAAAATTTCCATTGGAAAACATCTTTAATAAGTTTACCCAACATGAGTATAATATTACTATATAATTAATTCTTTACATCTTCCATTAAATTCCCTAAATAGTCAACTAAGCTAAATAATAACTTAAATAAATGGGGCAATTCCCTTTTCAAATTTTAAAAGAAATCCTTCCCTTTATTATTCTATCTCTTTTTATTATTATCTCCTATTCTAACCCTAACTAGGGTTTTATTTTAAAATCCTTATGACTCCCCCCTCTTTACTTTTCTTTTTTCATTTTATTTTACTCTAACCCAAAATTGGGTTCGGGTTTTATTGAGCAAACTTTAACACCTTTTTTTTTCTTTTGTTTTTGTGTGTGTGTGCAGGTGTACATGGTGGTGGAGGATGCCGAAGGTAGCTGAGGTGGCAGCCATGGCTGAAGCACAGGGGTTTGGCTGCGGGGTTGAAGTTTAGTGGAGGGCAACCGAGGGTTAACGCAGAGGTCCGAGGCGGGGTGACCGTAGCTCCACCAGTGGGTTGCCCCACTGGGTGGGTCATGGCCCACACAATGGAGCGAACCACTATGAGGGTCGCGATCCACACAGGGGGTGCGGCCCACATAGTGGCTATGGACCATTGTGTGGCCACTGCCCGCGGGCACAAAAACCACGCCCTACGAAAATCCTTTCACATGCAATTTTTTTTTTTTTATAGAACAACATTGAGACATATATTTTTTATATATATATATAATATATGTCTATGCATAGACAAAAAGGATAAGAGTATATCTGAATATATATTTCAAATATATGTATATTTTATATATGTTTATATATATATGTGTGTGTGTGTATTTATATATATACTCATGCACATATATATTTATTCTGGTTTAAATAATTTGATCTATTTTTCTAGAATATTAAATGTTACAATATATTTGCAAAGATTTAAATAATCTATCTTTTCAATTAGAATATTAAATATATGAAAAATTCTGATTTAAATGTATATAAAATCCTTTTTTTTCACTTAGATGCAACACATATCTTATTTTACTTTTTATTTTTTTCTTACATCATACTAGATTGATGCAAAATAATAAGTATTTAGAATATTTAACATACATGTATCTATGTGTGTGTGTGTGTGTGTGTTTGTATTCCTAAATCTGCACTTTTATTTTCTATTACACTAACTTAGAAACAGGTATGACAAATAGCAGAAATAATTTATTTAACAACTACACAGAAACAAATTTCATTCCCATCTTTTCAAGCAATAACAAATACAATGAAATAACTCAAAATCCTTTATTTCCTCTTTATTTCTTTAAATGTACTAATCAAGTAAATATACATTTGTTACTTCATTATTTCCTTTACAAAAATAGGAAGATTACAAACTCAAGCCTCTTCATTTCTATCAAATGAGGGCTTGTCAAATACATTTTTTCTCTTGAAACTAAATACAATAAAATAGGAACTTGCAAGTAGTCTCGACTCCATTCTTTAGTCCAAAGAAAACCTAAAATAATATTTGTAGGTAGTGATCATGGAGGCTCACCTCCCAACCTAGGCTTACATGAAGCCACCCCCGAGCTAGGAGAACCAAGGCTAAAAGGGATACAAACATGAAAACACAACACAAGAAAATTGCACAATATTTGAACTCCCAACCCAAGGTTAAAAAAAGTCACCAAGTAACTATTTATTTGAGGGGTGAAGGTGGACCAAGCACCTAGAGGAGAATCTGCAATATGGAGAACACAATGCCTTTACAAGGTTGCCAAAACAAAACCACCAGAAGTCACATACTTGTTCCAAAATACCCTTATGTCTCCCATGGCATACAAGCCCAAAATCTCCCCTTACGGCCCCCATTGCATAAACATAAAAACAACAATACAACAAGGGCCCCATAACCCTTGTGTATCACTCTCTTTCCAAGAAGAGAGTCTCTACACTCTTAGGCTATCAAACAACCCTTCACCGCAAAGGCTACTCTACCTTCCCAAGGGTGAGTATGGCCATGAATCACCCAAAGACATATATGATGCAACATGCAAGAAAATACACAAGGAAGGACTCAAAACAATCTTTCCAAGCCTACAAAGAAAACAACCATAGAAAAGCACAAACAATCTTTTCACATTAACAATACAAACATATTTAAGGAAGTATTTCAACCAACCTTAAAATCTCCATTGGAAATGACAATAAATTGTAGGAGAGATGCCCAATCCACTATTCTTTTCCTTCTCAAGACTTAGAAAAATCAAACTCCAAAAACTTAAAAAAACTTGAACAAAAATTTTATGTCTCAAAAATCGGAGAGTGGGTGATCAAAATTCTCCCTCTCAAACCATTCCCTAAAAAGACTTTCCTCACTCTTTCCAATCCTCTTGGGAAGGGTGAGATATTTTCATAGGTTTCTCTTCTCAATACCTTACAAGCTCTCTAAACAAGGCAACCCAAAAAGGTAAAAGAAAATGGGAAGAGCAAATATCACTCATTTGGAAGGTTGTCTAACCTAGGTAAGATCTTGAAAAGTTAAAATTAAGCCATCTTCAAAAAATCAACTTTTAAGGTGACTAGATAGTCACAAGGGAGTGGACACATGGCTAAAATTGGTCTTTACCCATAAGTATAACATATGGACCCTTAAAAATGCCCCTAACCTAACCTTAGGAGTTAGTTTAGCCCCCTAGAAACTCACCCAAAGTTTACCTACGAGTCAACCCTGAGTTGACCTTTCTAATGGCTCCCTATCCAAGACTTTCTTGGGACCATACTAGGATATTTTGAAAAATGCATTGGTAAAACAAATTCCCTCCAAGGGACATGTCACTGCCAACTCACTTCACAACACATGTGTCAAGTGACACCACACAATTACACAATACTTAAATACACATGGCAATGTCCCTTTTTTTGGAATTAATAAATTTAACAATTTCAAATTAAACACACATCCAAGCATAAATATTTACAAATAAAACACATTTACGTAGGAGGTGTTGTCTCTCCAAATAGACAATCCTTGGCTTCACAAATACACATAGGTTTAGGCTTGATTCTCTGAATAGTTTCCATGGTCGCATGGATTAGTTTTCCTGCACATCTCACTTTGCACATTAGTTACCCAAATAATCACATATAATATTATCATATGAAAAGAATACAATTCAGACATTTGCATACAATTTCAATTATAAAAATCAAGTTTCCAATTATCCAATAAAATCCATATAAAATAATCTACTCATTGGCATCATCATAATCATCATGAAATTTAATCATTTATAAAGCGTGCATCCATAATTTCTAGCATCAAAATAAAGTACTGTAAATCCGAGATAAATGACATATGCCATATGAATGTTATCCAATCACGAGATCATATAGATACTATGTCCATAATGCATCAAAATAAAGTATCAATAATAAGTCCAAAACATGAGAAATAACTACAATGCAATGACGGCTCGAGGTAGGGCCTCACTCCCTCTCCCTCTAGGCATGAACCTCCTTGTGGAGTTCATAAAAAGGATGGGGGTAGTGAGATCTCATCTGTGTTGCATCCTCCCATGATGTGATAACCTCGACATAACAATCCCATTGGACCCTAACCTGGTCAAACTCTCAGCCTTGAAGAGCTAGCATTTGACAAGCCAAAATGCAAATGGGTTCCAAAGCTAGCTGCTTGTCCGACTCCACTTGAAAGGCATACTAATCTAGAATATGAGACTCATCATAAATATATTTCCTCAAAATTGATACATGAAACACATCGTAGATGTGTGATAGGCTAGGTGGCAAAGCTAGACGATATGCAACTGGTCCTATCCTCTCAAGGATCTCAAATGGCCCAACAAAGCGAGGTGTGAGCTTAGAATCCTTTCCATAATGGATTGGACTCTTATGTGGTTGCACTCTCAAGAAGACTCTATCCCCAACCATGAAGCTACGATCTATCCTCTTTGCATCTGCATACTTCTTTTGTTTATCCTATGCCTCTCTAAGGTGTTGTCTAATCAAATCCACCTGCTACTCCATTTCACAGAAGATACCCATTTGGCTGGAAAGGTTTTGTAAAACATCCATATATCGATATTCTAGTGGGAGGGTCGATAGGGAGACCCAAAATGACGCATATTTCAAGAAGCATAAGGATTAAAGTTTGGGATCCAATTTTGGGCGTTTAACCAAAATCCTTCTAGAAAGTAGTATTTAGTTTTGTGGGCTAAATCCTGATCCACCTTATTGGAGAATACCGCTTTAAGATACCTATTTCCATTATCTATGAATAAAACTCCATTAACCTTAGGCCAAGAGACATAAACCCATGGAGACAGTCTATCAATGTGTGGGGTAAAGTTTGAGAACTTACCTATTATGGCTCTTTAGCAAAATTATGCAACTTGTGTGCCTAAAGATTCTTTAGAAAATGCCACTATGACTAAACTATCCTCACCAAACTGTGTAATGTTTGAGGGAACTGGAGCTTCTTCAAAAGCCAAAGGCCATTCTGTCTTCTTACAAACCCATTTCTTTAGGATAACCCTATCTTCTAAAGGGTTGTAGTGTCCTTTCCCATGATCTATGGTGCCTAAATATTTCCTAGATAGCATGCCTTGTCGGCTTGCAATACAACCACTCTCTTCAAAATCCCAATGTCCAAAATGAAATTTTGGATTGAAGGGACCTCCTCCGAGCATAATACTATTTGGGGTGGCCACAAGGGAAAAAATTTGTACAAAGATTATTAAGAAAATTGGTTGGAGACTATTTGGCAAAAAAAATATCTCTAATATATTACAATGGATCTGCCTGAAAGCTAGCACGGCGATCTTGTAGGTTGTTATGTGGGAAGGGCTTCCTTCCTAGACCTGGTGCATAATTTTGAAAATTGTCCATTGGACGACATGTTAGCACATATTTTTATTAAACATTTATGTGCTATATATGAATGCTTTTTGAATATAGCTCCATCATTAGAGAATTTATTGCTGGATTGTATGTGCAAGTGATATGTTGCAATGCCTTCATGAAAAGGCATCACTTGGGCATATTCAAGGGAAGTGTTGAGTGTAATGGCATATTGGTAATCCTCATCTTCATAATTAGTCTCATTGTGAGATTATTTTTTGGAAGATCAGCATAGAGCAAGGTTGTGAGCTTGTTCAAAGATGTTAATGGTGTGGGAGAAACCTTTCAGTATGGTTATTAAAATTTGCATCCATGGAGAAAGGCTTCTTTTGCAAAAAATGCAAAATTTTACTTATCGACATAAGTCATCCTGATGAGATTGCCCAAGGAGAATGAAGTATGTTGATTGGAGTAACTCATGTCGATGGTGTTTCCTAAAAGGCATGAGTTGTGTGAAGAAGTGCGACTTAGTGGTAATCCATCGAGGAGAGTTATGGCAATGATATGATAAGAAGTCGAAGTCATCGGAGTAACATACACTATCAACGAGGAAAAAATGTTATCCTGATACTCGATGGGGTTATCGGTGGAGCTCTTGCCGACAACTGATGGGGCGATGTATTCATAGTGATAACAATGGGTTATCAGGAGGTCCTAATTTTTGTTACCCCGATACCCAATGCATTAAGTGGAGAAGGCGACTCTATCAAAGAGACTTTCTCTGATAAAGCGGTACTAGGAAAGAAAGGGAGCAAGACTCATCAGGAAAAAATACAGCATAAGGGAGATGCGTTTTGAGTTATCCTGATGCACGATAAGGAAGATGACCTCATCACAGTTGAAGTGACTACATCGAGAAAACCTACGTCGATAGATCAAAGCAACCTGATAAGGAGAGTAAGGTGCAAGAAGACTCATCGGGATAGCTTACGCTACTGGAGAAAATTTTTTAGAGTTGAGTCGATGACCGATGAGCAGAATGCCACAGAGGGTGGATCTATCAGGGAGACTATAACTATCAGAAGAAAGGAAAATATGCTACGTCAACGCCCAATGAAGCAATTGGTAAAAGTTATGCTGATAAAAAAGAAAGTTAGATGTCATGGGACCATTGGATGAAGTATTAAGTGACTTATTCTGAAGTCCAATGGAGCGACTGGAGGGATTAACAGAAGGAGTTTCCATCAGAGAGACATATCTTGATTTAACATAAAATAAAGCTGACTAATAGAAACAAAAGGAGGATCCATCGAGATAAGTCAAGCCTTGAGGAAAAAAGGGAAACGATTGAGGTGAGATCCAACGGACTAGTCAGAGTGACCTATGTCGATAGACAAGACAAAAAGGTAATTGAAGGAACACAAAATTTGGGTGGCACCAAGTAGTTGAATTATCGGGTAGGGTTATGCCAATTAGCCATTAGAATGTCTAATATGATAGTCATTATTTAATGCTCATGATCAAGTGGATTGGATTTGCACAAGGCAAATCTAATGAGTTTTTTATCATTACAGACTCTAGCTGTTGCATATCTAGCATAAAGAAAGAGTTTTCATGCCAGAATTATTCACAGTTTCTTCAGCCGTCAACATTGAAGTTGCAGACAAGAAGTGCGGGTAATTTGAGAATTCAAGCATTTAATCATGGAGGCTTCTGGTTCACAAGGAAAAAGAAAGGTCATAGAGATTTTAGATACATAGTCTACTAAATCAAAAAAGATGAACTCTGCGGAGGGTGTGCAAAAGAGAAAGTTGAACCAGGACATGATTGACCAAATGGAGTCATCTGGTGCTAAGCCAAGGAGGTCTAAAACCTATTTTCCGCCCAAGGATCAATTAGAAGATAAATACAAAGGGGTTGGAGATATCTAGACAACCATAAGGAGCCACAAATTGTTTCTATATCACTACCTGAGGTGGAACAAGGAGATGCCATTGTTGAACCCTTGGATGACAAATTTGGGTAGACTAGTGGTCCCAAACATTTTTCTAAATCTCAGATTATTGGAATTGCTTACCAGGAAGTACAACAAAGAAAAAAGATGCATCCAATTTCCCAATGGGGATCCATTCATATAGATATCTATTGGGTCTATTCAGGAGGTTTTTGGTGTTTCTTATGAGCCCTACATGCCCCTATCATTTACAGACCTAGAAGGAGAGTATACCCAAATAGACACCACTCACATAGTGTAGAAGTTGGCAATTCACAAAATAGAGAAGGGACGACTCACAGAGTAGGATGGTCCTCCTTTCAAAATTACTCTGTTCAGGCAATATTTGCAATACACATATTGGGCATGCGGCTAGGTCTACAGGGAAGAAGTTCCTGATGTTACAAGGCTAGCCCCATTGGTGCTGGCTGTAGACATTCAAATTCATGAGCCAAGGTCATTTGATTATGCAACTTACTTGGCAGAGAAGCTGCATGAAGGATTCTTGAGTTTGCAAATAGAGCCTAACCCTACTTTCAAATTTTACTCATTGCTAATGGATATGGTTTTGTTTTATGGGCAGATGAAAGGTTTGTAGCCAGAAGAATTAAGGTTGACTCCCTGGAACAAAGATGGATAGGACCAACCGGTTCAATTATGGGTATCCCTGTGGGATTCGAGGTTTGACAAGTCATATTATGTGTTGTTTGAAGAAATTTCTTTTAAGCCTCTATATAGATTGTTTGGAGTGGAATGTGATGGTTCTATCTCACCTAAGATCAAGAGATTCTTGAGACCCCATTTTTTTGGAGACACTAGGGTCAACCACAATTGGGGTGACTGGTTTGTATGTCAGAATTTCACTTATTTTCAGGGTTTGTGGTTTTGAGGGTGTTCCATACATGATTTCCTATTTAGAGATTGTTAGGCAACTTAGTATATCAAATTCAAAACATTTGGGTGTTGCACACAACCAGGTATTTATGCCTGACACTTTGCATTTTGGAGACTTCACCATTGTATCTACCAAGGAGCTTATGAGATCATAGAAAAGAAGCTGGTAGAGGAGTACAATTTGTATGGACACCAGGCTCGAAAAAATTATAATCAGAGGGATATATCCACCACTACAGCAAGAGCCAGAACCTAGGAGAATATCTGGATATACCCATGGAGGCTGAAGATTTATTTAGAAACAAGGAACAAGATGAGGTTGCTATGCTTTTAGAAGAATTGAACCAAAAATTGGAAGAGCGGAAGTAGAGGCTTCAGGAACTAAAAGAAGAAGGAGATTCTAAGAGTGGGTCTAATGAGAATATAACTGTATCAACCCTCCATGTACCTGAACTAGAAGAAGTGGTAGAGAGCCAAGAGAAAGCCATGGTGAGAATAAATGCCAACATAGATGTGAGACTGGAAGAGCATGCAACTTTCATTGTAGATGAAGTTTTTGTACAGTCCAAAGAGTTTAAGTCATTCTTGTACCATTACAAATGGAAAAAGTTGAGGGAAAGCATCCCAAATGTTACCCTAGAAAATGAAGCAGAGATGCTTAAAAAATTGAAAGAAGACATTGATGTAGAAGTGGCCACAATTACACCATAGAGAGAAAGACAACTTCTTAGTGAGGCAGGCATCATTTTGTTCCCAGGATGGGACTTAAGTGCTTCTTTCATTTTTGAAAGCTTGTCGCATTCTAATAGAAAGGATGTAAAGTTAGACATATAGGGTGCTAATGACATTTTTATTGGATTGTGATATGATCCAAATGAAGAGGAAATATTGCTTTAGGCCCTATACCCTCCAAATAAAAGGCCCAAGATCATAGATGTAGATAAGGCATTTGGGCACATGATTAAGTTGAAAGTGGGAGAAGTTAATCCAATTGGCACTGCAAATTTGGGGATTGACATTGCAAAACTGAATAAGGCCCAAATGCAGTGGGTGTTAAAAGAGGGTAAAAAATATAAGAATTTATATGAAGATCTATTGAGAAGTCATGGTCATGAAGTACCACAGATAATTGATACTGGTGTGCAATGGAAAAAGAAATATGAAGACCAAATGAAAGAAAACATTAAGCTAAGAAGGCAAATCAGGACTGTCAGGGTAGATGTTGCTTGTGTTTTGTTGACAAACAAGTTTGAGCATTTGTTGGAAGTCCTCAAATAATTCTGGACAAATTGTCAAAAGACCTGGGATAATATGGCTTCTCATGAAGGAACTTTGAAGAGGCTGGAGGCATTGTTGAAAGAGAAGAGTGCCAATGAGAAAATTGTTGAGAAGATCCAGAGAAGGTTGAACAAGCATAAGGCTTTTTGTGTAGGCATTAAGCAGGAATTTGTCGATTGTAAAGATATTGTTAGGTATGGTGTACCAGATATTGTGGATGATGCAGAGCAGTTAAAGGAAAAATGGATTTGGATTGCAAAATGCCAGAATGTACTTAACACATCCCTTAATATTGCCTAGGCAGATGTTTTGGATATAAAGAAGACAGGTGAGCAGATGGAGAGATTGCCTACCATGGAGGTCGTTGTCAGGGATATTGTATTCAACACCAGCACTCACAAGGACAACAAGTATTTGGAGCACATACAAAAGTGTGATACAATACTAGATGGCGAGAACTAATTTTTATTATATTTTGTGTCTAGTAGTTAAGCAGTTAGGTGTTAGGTTTTAGTTAATTTTAGTTTAACAAGATGAAAGGGTGTGTCCTTTCATTTGAATCCTTTGGCTCGCATATATGTAGTGAGTCATTTTTGTATCATAAGGACAATTTTTTCATCTTTTAGAGACCCTGCTTGCTAGGACTGCTAGTGTTATGTTAAGGAAAGTCTAATAGGAATGAGGACTTTATTTTGTGTGAACTGAATGTATTGGAGTATTTGTAAGTGCAGTTTTTGTGTACATTCTTATTCAAAAAATTAATATACAAGATTTCATGCTTTTATCTTCAAATCGTTATGTGTAATTTTGTGTTTGATGGAATCATATGTCATCTTGATAAATGTTTTAGATTTGCTATGATTTTCCATCACATGATGTTGTATTGAATGTAAAATTGGATTTTTATTGTTCATGCAACACATAATGAAACTTTCATAGTGATGGTCTTATAATTGTCTATTGAGTTGATAGTGATTCTTGTCCACAAAGTTATTCATTAATTGTTAGATAAAGGCATTGGCCTATTATTAATATTTGTTGAATAAATTTGTATGCATTAGGTCCTTATCAAAGATATAAATCTTCTAATTTCTATAAGCACTTCTCTTTTTCATAATGGCTTAAAGTCCTAATAATAATCTTTTACATAACACAAATATATTCACACTTGTTTTATCAATTTTAAAGGCATTCAATAAAAAGCACTTCTGTTAGCATAATTGTAGGAAAACCTTTTGCCATCCCTGCAATTGCTAACTCCCACAGTTTAAATTTACTTAAAATAAACCTCTTTTGTGCTTGAGAGTGTAAGGTACACCCACCTAGGTTTACTGGAGCCTAAAGTGCAGAGGAATTTGGTCTTCGACCACTCCTATTTGTTGGATAAGGCTAATTGGGTTAACTGAGGATTAAACAAGTCTTTGGTTTCCCAATTTGTGGTTTTGGGCACCAACACGACACTCACCTAATTAGGGTCAACCTTAAATCACACATAATAAGTAATATATTAATTTTAGAGAAGTGTTTAACATTTTCAAGTCTAAGAGTGTATTCTTAGTGTGATTGCACACCTTACATGTTAAGCTTAGAAACTGTTAGTCTACTCTGAGTACTTAACACTTTTAAGTTTAGAAATATAAGCGTAGTGTGTGTGATTGAGGCCATTCCCCCAATAAAGACCTCCTTTTTACGAATTCAACTTCTTTGGAGGACTTTGATTTAGAAGCACTTTGATCCCCACCAATAGAATATTAAGATTGTATTTCATTGAATAAGTTAATGGTTGATCACCAAAGGTTCCACTTTTATCTCACCAAATACCCATATAATTAGTTATATATTGGAGGTACAATATAGTTTTCTTGTAAAATCTTAAATTTTTAGGCAAAAAGATGCAAGTGTATGATTAGGATAATTTGATCTAAATGAAATTACTTTTCAAATTTTTTTTTTTTAAAGATATGTATTATGATAATTCTAGGATTTTCATAATTTAAAAATAAATAAATAATGGGCACAATTTCTATTTTAGAAAACATAATTTGAACTAAAATAAAGATAATATAGAAATTTATTTCAAATATAAAATTATTTAAAAGAAATTTAGAAAATTTTGACACTATTCATAAGACTATGCACTTAGGATATAACAACATGAAGCAGGTAAACAATTCATTAAATTAGAGTTTATTCGCTGATGATTTAAGTTCCTCGCTAAACTGTAACAGGGAAACGGGTCTCGAATGCATTTAACTCTGCAACGTATTTAATGTACCTTACCGTATGTACTGTGCAACAAATTCTATCAAATTTCCAGTACAACACGATGTCTCGTTGGTGTTGTACTTGTAAATTCTATTAATCTGCTGTAAATGCGCATTGAACTTTTACCGAAATTTTCATGATGAAGTGATCAGGTTGCATTTGATAGGTCAAAGTTTGTATGTTTATCAGAGACCCACCCTAAAGGGAAAAATAATACAAATCATTATGATTTAATAAGGGAATATAAGATGTCTAGCTACCTTTCTATTGCTTCAGTTAAGTAACCAGTTTCAAACCTGCATTTGGACGTTTTTGAAAAAGGAAATTATTCACAACTTACCCCTAGGTTATAAAGGCTAAATGACTATCTGTGGTGATTTGTTCTTGATCTTCATTTTCCATGAAGTAGATGACAACACTATTTGAATTAGAATGCAAAACCCATTCATAGGAGTAATGCTATTATTATCAACAACAGCATGACAACTTGACAGTGTTAAATAAAATGGAATAATATTGAATAAAAAATGTAGAATATTATAACAATAAGAAACAATGAAATATGTACAAGTGAAATTAGTCTAAAACATTTCAAAATATAAATAATGAAAAATGAAGTAGAAAACTGTAATTTAGGTTAAGTAAATGAAGTTTAAAATAAGATATATGTTCAAATAAATTATGTATATTTTAAAAGATAATTTACAAAACTAATGTAAGTTTAATAAATATTGAATTAAAAATTTAGAATATTAGGTTAATAAATTATGAAAATATAAAAGTGAAATTATATAAAACATTTCATAACACAAATAATGATAAATGAAGTCAACAAGAAAAATAAAATAAATAAAATATTTTTAGGTGCATAAAATAAGTATATATAATTTTTTTTTCAATAAACAATATAAATAAAATAAAATAAAATTATTCTTGAAAATTATAAAGCGAAAAAAGTAATATAATTATAAATAAGTAGAAGAAAAAAAATCAATATTTTTAAGTGAGAAAATAAATTTATTACCTCAATAATTTTATTAAATAATAATAATTATTTTTTATTAAGAATAGATATTAATTTAATTATATATGAAATTAATAGTTCAAAATAACTTCGTATTCTTTTTATTCTACTATTAATAGATTTAAAATAATAAACAAATTCACTTCTCCATAAATAGAGTTCACTAAAATAACTTGCTGTTTCTTTGGCCCACAATACAACCTAAATTTGGGCGAGATACACACATAAATACACTTTTGCCTCCTTAAAGCTGCTCCATCCCTCTGAACTCTGAAGTATACTTTCTTGGACGTCCAATTTTAGGTTGAATGAGCGATATTATTCTTCAGTTATTCCCATTTTATGCTTCGCCTGAACAGCAGCCTGAGACCCAGCAGGAACCACAAACAGAAACAGAAACAAGTGTTATAGACCCACCTGGCCAAGTATACTTTGATAATCAATTAAATATCCCTACTCAAAATTTATTCTCTTTTAGACTTCGATTTTATTCCTTAGCCAATTTGCCGGTAGGGAATAAGTTCCTAAGCCCTGTTTTTTACGGATTTTTTAGGCCAGAGAACGGCAGTCATCTGGCAGAAGACAATGGTGAACAATTAGGGCTTTTTGTGGCCACAAACGAAAATCCGGACTTCACTAATATTTTGACGGCTAGTAATGAAATCAGAGTTTTATTGCTGCCCTCCTTTGAAGGAGAATTTAATCGCCATAGGCAAGCTTCGGTTGCTTATAAAAGTTTGAGTTTCAGCTTGGACGTTGAATTTGGAGGTGGAAGTTTAGTCTTAAAATTTGACGTATGCAGAATAGATGATGGGACAATTAGTGACTTTGACATGAGTCGTATTATTTCACAAGAATTTATGAGGAGACGATATTTTGGTAGCTTTGAAGATACAATGCGGGTGGAAGGGAAAATCCGCTTTCTTGTTTGCACCCGTCATCACTTGAGGAATCTGCCGGCGCTTATTTCCTTGCAAGAATTATGTATTAATCATTTAAACTTCCTTATATATCTTTGTGATACCGAAAGCTGTGGAATTAGCAATTAAGAGGCTGCATAGATTTTGGTGTATCATTTGGCGTTGATAGACTGTCTTTCCTCATCAAGGCAGGAATGATTTATCAAGAATTGTTTAGATCGTGTTTATGTCTGTGTGATAGGAAGAGTTAAATCAAATTAACATATTATTATTGTAGAGTTCTCGAGAAGTTATCATGAGATGCAGTAATCACTTCTAAATATAAGTTACATAGTTTTTTTTTTGTTTTTTTTAATTAAATATCTTGATTACTTCGTAATATATGTTTTGCATGTATGAATATTTATTGTTTATTCTTAAAGAGATTATAATTGATACATGTTATTTTTTTATTATCTAAAAATTATTGTAGGCAAATAAATGTTTTGTAATAACCTAGGTTAATTATAATAATGGAAACAATATATATGTAATTCATTTTTTTAATTGTTTAAATATTTAAATTCAACAAAGAATTTGATATAATTA